>NW_028188723.1:0-61061 GCF_978046115.1 Saccoglossus kowalevskii | reverse complement strand
GTGTACATATGACACCAACAATACACACGATAACTGTGTACATATGACACCTACAATACACACGATAACTGTGTACATATGAAACCTACACTACACACGATAATTGTGTACATTTGAAACCTGCAATACATACGATAACTGTGCACATGTGACACCTACAATACACACGATGACTGTGTACATATGACACCTACAATACACACGATAACTGTACATATATGACACCTACAATACACATGATAACTGTGTACATATGGTACTTACAATACACATGATAACTGTGTACATATGACACCTACAATACACACGATAACTGTGTACATATGACACCTACGATACACATGATAACTGTACATTTGAAACATACAATACACACGATAACTGTGTACATATGACACCTACAACACACACGATAACTTTGTACATATGGCAACTACAATACACACGATAACTGTGTACATATGACACCTACAATACACACGATAACTGTGTACATATGAAACCTACATTACACGCGATAACTGTGTACATATGAAACCTACACTACACACGATACCTGTGTACATTTGAAACCTACAATACACACGATAACTGTGTTCATATGAAACCTACACTACACACGATAACTGTGTACATAGGAAACCTACACTACACATGATAACTGTGTACATATGCCACCTACAATACACACGATTAGTGTGAACATATGACACATAGAATACACACGATAACTGTACATATATGACACCTACAATACACATGATAACTGTGTACATATGGCACTTACAATACACACGATAACTGTGTATATATGACACCTACAATACACACGATAACTGTGTACATATGGCATTTACAATACACACGATGACAGTGTACATATGAAAGCTACAATACACACGATAACTGTGTACATTTGAAACCTACAATATACACGATAACTGTGTACACATGGCATCTACAATACACACGATGACAGTGTACACATGAAACCTACAATACACACGATAACTGTGTACATATGACAGCTACAATACACACGATAACTGTGTACATATGAAACCTACAATACACACGATAACTGTGTACATATGGCGTCTACAATACACACGATGACAGTGAACATATGAAACCTTCAATACACACGATAACTGTGTATATATGACACCTACAGTACACACGAAAACTGTGTATATATGACACCTACAATACACACAATAAGTGAGTACATATGGCATCTACAATACACACGATGACGGTGTACATATGAAACCTGCAATACACACGATAACTGTGAACATTTGAAACCGACAATACACACTATAACTGTGTACATATGGCATTTACAATACACACGATGACAGTCTACATATGAAAATAACAATACACACGATAGCTGTGTACATATGACACGTACAATACACACGATAACTGTGTACATATGACCCCTACAAGACACACGATAAGTGAGTACATATGGCATCTACAATACACACGATGACAGTGTACATATGAAACATGCAATACACACGATAACTCTGTACATATGAAACCTACACTACACACGATAACTGTGTGCATTTGAAACCTACAATACACACGATAACTGGGTACATATGACACCTACAATGCACACGATGAGTGTGTACATATGAAACCGGCAATACACACGATAACTGTGTACATATGGCGTTTACAATACACACGATGACAGTCTACATATGAAACCAACAATACACACGATAACTGTGTACATATGACACGTACAATACACACGATAAGTGAGTACATATGGCATCTACAATACACACGATGACAGTGTACATATGAAACATTCAATACACACGATAACTCTGTACATACGACACCTACAGTACACACGAAAACTGTGTACATATGAAACCTACAATACACACGATAACTGTGTACATATGACACTTAAACTACACACGATAACTGTGTACATATGACACCTACAATACACACGATAACTGTGTACATATGACACCCACAATACACACTATAACTGTGTACATATGACACCTGCAATACACACAATAACTGTGAACATATGACCCCTACAATACAAAAGATAACAGTGTACATATGACACCTATAATACACACGATAACTGTGTACATATGACACCTACAATACACACGATAACTGTGTACATATGGCATCTACAATACACACGATGACAGTGTACATATGAAACCTACAATACACACGATAACTGTGTACATTTGAAACCTACAATATACACGATAACTGTGAACACATGGCATCTACAATACACACGATGACAGTGTACACATGAAACCTACAGTACACACGATAACTGTGTACATATGGAAGCTAAAATACACACGATAACTGTATACATATGAAACCTACAATACACACGATAACTGTGTACATATGGCATCTACAATACACATGATGACAGTGTACATATGAAACATACAATACACACGATAACTCTGTACATACGACACCTACAGTACACACGATAACTGTGTACATATGACAGCTACAATACACACGATAACTGTGTACATATGACACCTACAATACACATGATAACTGTGTACATATGACACCCACAATACACACTATAACTGTGTACATATGACACCTGCAATACACACAATAACTGTGTACATATGACCCCTACAATACACAAGATAACAGTGTACATATGGCATCTACAATACACACGATGATAGTGTACATATGAAACCTACAATACACACGATAACTGTGTACATTTGAAACCTACAATATACACGATAACTGTGTACACATGGCATCTACAATACACACGATGACAGGGTACAAATGAAACCTACAGTACACACGATAACTGTGTACATATGGCAGCTACAATACACACGATAACTGTGTACATAAGAAACCTACAATACACACGATAACTGTGTACATATGGCATCTACAATACACACGATGACAGTGTACATATAAAACCTACAATACACACGAAAACTGTGTACATACGACACCTACAATACACACAATAAGTGAGTACATATGGCATCTACAATACACACGATGACGGTGTACATATGAAACCTGCAATACACACGATAACTGTGTACATATCACACCTACAGTACACACGAAAACTGTGTTCATATGAAACCTACAATACACACGATAACTGTGTACATATGGCATTTACAATACACACGATGACAGTCTACATATGAAACCAACAATACACACGATAACTGTGTACATATGACACGTACAATACACACGATAACTGTGTACATATGACCCCTACAATACACACGATAAGTGAGTACATATGAAACCTACAATACACACGATAACTGTGTACATATGACACCCACAATACACACTATAACTGTGTACATATGACACCTGCAATACACACAATAACTGTGTACATATGACACCTACAATACACACGATAACAGTGTACATATGACACCTATAATACACACGATAACTGTGTACATATGGCATTTACAATACACACGATGACAGTCTACATATGAAACCAACAATACACACGATAACTGTGTACACATGACACCGACAATACACACGATAACTGTGCACATATGACATCTACAATACACACGATAAGTGAGTACATATGACACCTACAATACACACGATGACTGTGTACATGTGACACCTACAATACACACGATAACTGTACATGTATGACACCTACAATAGACATGATAACTGTGTACATATGGCACCTACAATACACACGATAACTGTGTACATATGACACCTACAATTCACACGATAACAGTGTACATATGACATCTATAATACACACGATAACTGTGTACATATGACACCTACAATACACACGATAACTGTGTACATACGACACCTACAGTACACACGAAAACTGTGTACATATGAAACCTACAATACACACAGTGTACATATGACACCAATAACACACACGATAACTGTGTACATATGACACCTACAATACACACGATAATTGTGTACACATGACACCGACAATACACACGATAACTGAGTACATATGACATATACAATACACACGATAAGTGAGTACATATGACACCTACAATACACACGATAACTGTGTACATATCACACCTACAATACACACGATAATAGTGTACATATGACACCTATAATACACACGATAACTGTGTACATATTACACCTACAATACACACGATAACTGTGTACATACGACACCTACAGTACACACGAAAACTGTGTACATACGAAACCTACAATACACACGATAACTGTACATATATGACACCTACAATACACATGATAACTCTGTACATATGGCACTTACAATACACACGATAACTGTGTACATATGACACCTACAATACACACGATAACTGTGTACATATGGCATCTACAATACACACGATGACAGTGTACATATGAAACCTACAATACACACGATAACTGTGTACATTTGAAACCTACAATATCCACGATAACTGTGTACACATGGCATCTACAATACACACGATGACAGTGTACACATGAAACCTACAGTACACACGATAACTGTGTACATATGGCAGCTACAATACACACGATAACTGTGTACATATGAAACCTACAATACACACGATAACTGTGTACATATGGCATCTACAATACACACGATGACAGTGTGCATATGAAACCTACAATACACACGATAACTGTGTACATATGACACCTACAGTACACACGAAAATTGTGTACATATGACACCTACAATACACACGATAACTGTGTACATATGACAGCTACAATACACACGATAACTGTGTACTTATGACACCTACAATACACACGCTAACTGTGTACATATGGCACTTACAATACACACGATAACTGTGTACATATGACACCTACAATACACACGATGACTGTGTACATATGACACCTACAATACACACGATAACTGTACATATATGACACCTACAATACACATGATAACTGTGTACATATGGTACTTACAATACACATGATAGCTGTGTACATATGACACCTACAATACACTCGATAACTGTACATTTGAAACATACAATACACACGATAACTGTGTACATATGACACCTACAACACACACGATAACTTTGTACATATAGCAACTACAATACACACGATAACTGTGTACATATGACACCTACAATACACACGATAACTGTGTACATATGACAGCTACAATACACACGATAACTGTGTACATATGAAACCTACAATACACACGATAACTGTGTACATATGGCGTCTACAATACACACGATGACAGTGAACATATGAAACCTACAATACACACGATAACTGTGTATATATGACACCTACAGTACACACGAAAACTGTGTATATATGACACCTACAATACACACAATAAGTGAGTACATATGGCATCTACAATACACACGATGACGGTGTACATATGAAACCTGCAATACACACGATAACTGTGAACATTTGAAACCGACAATACACACGATAACTGTGTACATATGGCATTTACAATACACACGATGACAGTCTACATATGAAAATAACAATACACACGATAGCTGTGTACATATGACACGTACAATACACACGATAACTGTGTACATATGACCCCTACAAGACACACGATAAGTGAGTACATATGGCATCTACAATACACACGATGACAGTGTACATATGAAACATGCAATACACACGATAACTCTGTACATATGAAACCTACACTACACACGATAACTGTGTGCATTTGAAACCTACAATACACACGATAACTGGGTACATATGACACCTACAATGCACACGATGAGTGTGTACATATGAAACCGGCAATACACACGATAACTGTGTACATATGGCGTTTACAATACACACGATGACAGTCTACATATGAAACCAACAATACACACGATAACTGTGTACATATGACACGTACAATACACACGATAAGTGAGTACATATGGCATCTACAATACACACGATGACAGTGTACATATGAAACATTCAATACACACGATAACTCTGTACATACGACACCTACAGTACACACGAAAACTGTGTACATATGAAACCTACAATACACACGATAACTGTGTACATATGACACTTAAACTACACACGATAACTGTGTACATATGACACCTACAATACACACGATAACTGTGTACATATGACACCCACAATACACACTATAACTGTGTACATATGACACCTGCAATACACACAATAACTGTGAACATATGACCCCAACAATACAAAAGATAACAGTGTACATATGACACCTGTAATACACACGATAACTGTGTACATATGACACCTACAATACACACGATAACTGTGTACATATGGCATCTACAATACACACGATGACAGTGTACATATGAAACCTACAATACACACGATAACTGTGTACATTTGAAACCTACAATATACACGATAACTGTGTACACATGGCATCTACAATACACACGATGACAGTGTACACATGAAACCTACAGTACACACGATAACTGTGTACATATGGAAGCTAAAATACACACGATAACTGTATACATATGAAACCTACAATACACACGATAACTGTGTACATATGGCATCTACAATACACATGATGACAGTGTACATATGAAACATACAATACACACGATAACTCTGTACATACGACACCTACAGTACACACGAAAACTGTGTACATATGAAACCTACAATACACACGATAACTGTGTACATATGACACTTAAACTACACACGATAACTGTGTACATATGACACCTACAATACACACGATAACTGTGTACATATGACACCCACAATACACACTATAACTGTGTACATATGACACCTGCAATACACACAATAACTGTGTACATATGACCCCTACAATACACAAGATAACAGTGTACATATGACACCTATAATACACACGATAACTGTGTACATATGACACCTACAATACACACGATAACTGTGTACACATGACACCGACAATACACACGATAACTGTACATATATGACACGTACAATAGACATGATAACTGTGAACATATGGCATCTACAATACACACGATGACAGTGTACACATGAAACCTACAATACACACGATAACTGTGTACATATGACAGCTACAATACACACGATAACTGTGTACATATGACACCTACAATACACATGATAACTGTGTACTTATGACACCTACAATACACACGCTAACTGTGTACATATGGCACTTACAATACACACGATAACTGTGTACATATGACACCTACAATACACACGATAACTGTGTACATATGGCATCTACAATACACACGATGATAGTGTACATATGAAACCTACAATACACACGATAACTGTGTACATTTGAAACCTACAATATACACGATAACTGTGTACACATGGCATCTACAATACACACGATGACAGGGTACAAATGAAACCTACAGTACACACGATAACTGTGTACATATGGCAGCTACAATACACACGATAACTGTGTACATAAGAAACCTACAATACACACGATAACTGTGTACATATGGCATCTACAATACACACGATGACAGTGTACATATAAAACCTACAATACACACGAAAACTGTGTACATACGACACCTACAATACACACAATAAGTGAGTACATATGGCATCTACAATACACACGATGACGGTGTACATATGAAACCTACAGTACACACGAAAACTGTGTTCATATGAAACCTACAATACACACGATAACTGTGTACATATGGCATTTACAATACACACGATGACAGTCTACATATGAAACCAACAATACACACGATAACTGTGTACATATGACACGTACAATACACACGATAACTGTGTACATATGACCCCTACAATACACACGATAAGTGAGTACATATGAAACCTACAATACACACGATAACTGTGTACATATGACACCCACAATACACACTATAACTGTGTACATATGACACCTGCAATACACACAATAACTGTGTACATATGACACCTACAATACACACGATAACAGTGTACATATGACACCTATAATACACACGATAACTGTGTACATATGGCATTTACAATACACACGATGACAGTCTACATATGAAACCAACAATACACACGATAACTGTGTACACATGACACCGACAATACACACGATGACTGTGTACATGTGACACCTACAATACACACGATAACTGTACATGTATGACACCTACAATAGACATGATAACTGTGTACATATGGCACCTACAATACACACGATAACTGTGTACATATGACACCTACAATTCACACGATAACAGTGTACATATGACATCTATAATACACACGATAACTGTGTACATATGACACCTACAATACACACGATAACTGTGTACATACGACACCTACAGTACACACGAAAACTGTGTACATATGAAACCTACAATACACACAGTGTACATATGACACCAATAACACACACGATAACTGTGTACATATGACACCTACAATACACACGATAATTGTGTACACATGACACCGACAATACACACGATAACTGAGTACATATGACATATACAATACACACGATAAGTGAGTACATATGACACCTACAATACACACGATAACTGTGTACATATCACACCTACAATACACACGATAATAGTGTACATATGACACCTATAATACACACGATAACTGTGTACATATTACACCTACAATACACACGATAACTGTGTACATACGACACCTACAGTACACACGAAAACTGTGTACATACGAAACCTACAATACACACGATAACTGTACATATATGACACCTACAATACACATGATAACTGTGTACATATGGCACTTACAATACACACGATAACTGTGTACATATGACACCTACAATACACACGATAACTGTGTACATATGGCATCTACAATACACACGATGACAGTGTACATATGAAACCTACAATACACACGATAACTGTGTACATTTGAAACCTACAATATCCACGATAACTGTGTACACATGGCATCTACAATACACACGATGACAGTGTACACATGAAACCTACAGTACACACGATAACTGTGTACATATGGCAGCTACAATACACACGATAACTGTGTACATATGAAACCTACAATACACACGATAACTGTGTACATATGGCATCTACAATACACACGATGACAGTGTGCATATGAAACCTACAATACACACGATAACTGTGTACATATGACACCTACAGTACACACGAAAACTGTGTACATATGACACCTACAATACACACGATAACTGTGTACATATGACAGCTACAATACACACGATAACTGTGTACTTATGACACCTACAATACACACGCTAACTGTGTACATATGGCACTTACAATACACACGATAACTGTGTACATATGACACCTACAATACACACGATGACTGTGTACATATGACACCTACAATACACACGATAACTGTACATAAATGACACCTACAATACACATGATAACTGTGTACATATGGTACTTACAATACACATGATAGCTGTGTACATATGACACCTACAATACACTCGATAACTGTACATTTGAAACATACAATACACACGATAACTGTGTACATATGACACCTACAACACACACGATAACTTTGTACATATAGCAACTACAATACACACGATAACTGTGTACATATGACACCTACAATTCACATGATAACTGTGTACATTTTAAACCTATAATATATAGGATAACTGTGTACATATGAAACCTACACTACACGCGATAACTGTGTACATATGAAACCTACACTACACACGATACCTGTGTGCATTTGAAACCTACAATACACACGATAACTGTGTTCATATGAAACCTACACTACACACGATAACTGTGTACATATGAAACCCACACTACACACGATAACTGTGTACATATGACACCTACAATACACACGATTAGTGTGTACATATGACACATAGAATACACACGATAACTGTACATATTTGACACCTACAATACACATGATAACTGTGTACATATGGCACTTACAATACACACGATAACTGTGTACATATGACACCTACAATACACACGATAACTGTGTACATATGGCATCTACAATACACACGATGACAGTGTACATATGAAAGCTACAATACCCACGATAACTGTGTACATTTGAAACCTACAATATACACGATAACTGTGTACACATGGCATCTACAATACACACGATGACAGTGTACACATGAAACCTACAATACACACGATAACTGTGTACATATGACAGCTACAATACACACGATAACTGTGTACATATGAAACCTACAATACACACGATAACTGTGTACATATGGCGTCTACAATACACACGATGACAGTGAACATATGAAACCTACAATACACACGATAACTGTGTATATATGACACCTACAGTACACACGAAAACTGTGTACATATGACACCTACAATACACACAATAAGTGAGTACATATGGCATCTACAATACACACGATGACGGTGTACATATGAAACCTGCAATACGCACGATAACTGTGAACATATGAAACCGACAATACACACGATAACTGTGTACATATGGCATTTACAATACACACGATGACAGTCTACATATGAAAATAACAATACACACGATAACTGTGTACATATGACACGTACAATACACACGATAACTGTGTACATATGACCCCTACAAGACACACGATAAGTGAGTACATATGGCATTTACAATACACACTATGACAGTGTACACATTAAACCTACAATACACACGATAACTGTGTACATATGACAGCTACAATACACACGATAACTGTGTACATATGAAACCTACAATACACACGATAACTGTGTACATATGGCGTCTACAATACACACGATGACAGTGAACATATGAAACCTACAATACACACGATAACTGTGTATATATGACACCTACAGTACACACGAAAACTGTGTACATATGACACCTACAATACACACAATAAGTGAGTACATATGGCATCTACAATACACACGATGACAGTGTACACATGAAACCTACAATACACACGATAACTGTGTACATATGACAGCTACAATACACACGATAACTGTGTACATATGAAACCTACAATACACACAATAAGTGAGTACATATGGCATCTACAATACACACGATGACGGTGTACATATGAAACCTGCAATACACACGATAACTGTGAACATATGAAACCGACAATACACACGATAACTGTGTACATATGGCATTTACAATACACACGATGACAGTCTACATATGAAAATAACAATACACACGATAGCTGTGTACATATGACACGTACAATACACACGATAACTGTGTACATATGACCCCTACAAGACACACGATAAGTGAGTACATATGGCATCTACAATACACACGATGACAGTGTACATATGAAACATGCAATACACACGATAACTCTGTACATATGAAACCTACACTACACACGATAACTGTGTACATTTGAAACCTACAATACACACGATAACTGGGTACATATGACACCTACAATGCACACGATGAGTGTGTACATATGAAACCGACAATACACACGATAACTGTGTACATATGGCATTTACAATACACACGATGACAGTCTACATATGAAACCAACAATACACACGATAACTGTGTACATATGACACGTACAATACACACGATAAGTGAGTACATATGGCATCTACAATACACACGATGACAGTGTACATATGAAACATACAATACACACGATAACTCTGTACATATGAAACCTACACTACACACGATAACTGTGTACATTTGAAACCTACAATACACACGATAAATGTGTACATATGACACCTACAATGCACACGATGAGTGTGTACATATGACACCTACAATACACACGATAACTGTACATATATGACACCTACAATACACATGATAACTGTGTACATATGGCACTTACAATACACACGATAACTGTGTACATATGACACCTACAAAACACACGATAACTGTGTACATATGGCATCTACAATACACACGATGACAGTGTACATATGAAACCTACAATACGCACGATAACTGTGTACATTTGAAGCCTACAATATACACGATAACTGTGTACACATGGCATCTACAATACACACGATGACAGTGTACACATGAAACCTACAGTACACACGATAACTGTATACATATGGAAGCTACAATACACACGATAACTGTATACATATGAAAAATACAATACACACGATAACTGTGTACATATGGCATCTACAATACACACGATGACAGTGTACATATGAAACATACAATACACACGATAACTCTGTACATACGACACATACAGTACACACGAAAACTGTGTACATATGAAACCTGCAATACACACGATAGCTGTGTACATATGACACTTAAACTACACACGATAACTGTGTACATATGACACCTACAATACACACGATAACTGTGTACATATGACACCCACAATACACACTATAACTGTGTACATATGACACCTGCAATACACACAATAACTGTGTACATATGACCCCTACAATACACAAGATAACAGTGTACATATGACACCTATAATACACACGATAATTGTGTACATATGACACCTACAATACACACGATAACTGTGTACACATGACACCGACAATACACACGATAACTGTACATATATGACACCTACAATAGACATGATAACTGTGAACATATGGCATCTACAATACACACGATGACAGTGTACACATGAAACCTACAATACACACGATAACTGTGTACATATGGCAGCTACAATACACACGATAACTGTGTACATATGACACCTACAATACACATGATAACTGTGTACTTATGACACCTACAATACACACGCTAACTGTGTACATATGGCACTTACAATACACACGATAACTGTGTACATATGACACCTACAATACACACGATAACTGTGTACATATGGCATCTACAATACACACGATGATAGTGTACATATGAAACCTACAATACACACGATAACTGTGTACATTTGAAACCTACAATATACACGATAACTGTGTACACATGGCATCTACAATACACACGATGACAGTGTACAAATGAAACCTACAGTACACACGATAACTGTGTACATATGGCAGCTACAATACACACGATAACTGTGTACACATGACACCGACAATACACACGATAACTGTACATATATGACACCTACAATAGACATGATAACTGTGAACATATGGCATCTACAATACACACGATGACAGTGTACACATGAAACCTACAATACACACGATAACTGTGTACATATGGCAGCTACAATACACACGATAACTGTGTACATATGACACCTACAATACACATGATAACTGTGTACTTATGACACCTACAATACACACGCTAACTGTGTACATATGGCACTTACAATACACACGATAACTGTGTACATATGAAACCTACAATACACACGATAACTGTGTACATATGGCATCTACAATACACACGATGACAGTGTGCATATGAAACCTACAATACACACGATAACTGTGTACATATGACACCTACAGTACACACGAAAACTGTGTACATATGACACCTACAATACACACGATAACTGTGTACATATGACAGCTACAATACACACGATAACTGTGTACTTATGACACCTACAATACACACGCTAACTGTGTACATATGGCACTTACAATACACACGATAACTGTGTACATATGACACCTACAATACACACGATGACTGTGTACATATGACACCTACAATACACACGATAACTGTACATATATGACACCTACAATACACATGATAACTGTGTACATATGGTACTTACAATACACATGATAGCTGTGTACATATGACACCTACAATACACTCGATAACTGTACATTTGAAACATACAATACACACGATAACTGTGTACATATGGCACCTACAACACACACGATAACTTTGTACATATAGCAACTACAATACACACGATAACTGTGTACATATGACACCTACAATTCACATGATAACTGTGTACATTTTAAACCTATAATATATAGGATAACTGTGTACATATGAAACCTACACTACACGCGATAACTGTGTACATATGAAACCTACACTACACACGATACCTGTGTGCATTTGAAACCTACAATACACACGATAACTGTGTTCATATGAAACCTACACTACACACGATAACTGTGTACATATGAAACCTACACTACACACGATAACTGTGTACATATGACACCTACAATACACACGATTAGTGTGTACATATGACACATAGAATACACACGATAACTGTACATATTTGACACCTACAATACACATGATAACTGTGTTCATATGGCACTTACAATACACACGATAACTGTGTACATATGACACCTACAATACACACGATAACTGTGTACATATGGCATCTACAATACACACGATGACAGTGTACATATGAAAGCTACAATACCCACGATAACTGTGTACATTTGAAACCTACAATATACACGATAACTGTGTACACATGGCATCTACAATACACACGATGACAGTGTACACATGAAACCTACAATACACACGATAACTGTGTACATATGACAGCTACAATACACACGATAACTGTGTACATATGAAACCTACAATACACACGATAACTGTGTACATATGGCGTCTACAATACACACGATGACAGTGAACATATGAAACCTACAATACACACGATAACTGTGTATATATGACACCTACAGTACACACGAAAACTGTGTACATATGACACCTACAATACACACAATAAGTGAGTACATATGGCATCTACAATACACACGATGACGGTGTACATATGAAACCTACAATACGCACGATAACTGTGAACATATGAAACCGACAATACACACGATAACTGTGTACATATGGCATTTACAATACACACGATGACAGTCTACATATGAAAATAACAATACACACGATAACTGTGTACATATGACACGTACAATACACACGATAACTGTGTACATATGACCCCTACAAGACACACGATAAGTGAGTACATATGGCATTTACAATACACACTATGACAGTGTACACATTAAACCTACAATACACACGATAACTGTGTACATATGACAGCTACAATACACACGATAACTGTGTACATATGAAACCTACAATACACACGATAACTGTGTACATATGGCGTCTACAATACACACGATGACAGTGAACATATGAAACCTACAATACACACGATAACTGTGTATATATGACACCTACAGTACACACGAAAACTGTGTACATATGACACCTACAATACACACAATAAGTGAGTACATATGGCATCTACAATACACACGATGACAGTGTACACATGAAACCTACAATACACACGATAACTGTGTACATATGACAGCTACAATACACACGATAACTGTGTACATATGAAACCTACAATACACACAATAAGTGAGTACATATGGCATCTACAATACACACGATGACGGTGTACATATGAAACCTGCAATACACACGATAACTGTGAACATATGAAACCGACAATACACACGATAACTGTGTACATATGGCATTTACAATACACACGATGACAGTCTACATATGAAAATAACAATACACACGATAGCTGTGTACATATGACACGTACAATACACACGATAACTGTGTACATATGACCCCTACAAGACACACGATAAGTGAGTACATATGGCATCTACAATACACACGATGACAGTGTACATATGAAACATGCAATACACACGATAACTCTGTACATATGAAACCTACACTACACACGATAACTGTGTACATTTGAAACCTACAATACACACGATAACTGGGTACATATGACACCTACAATGCACACGATGAGTGTGTACATATGAAACCGACAATACACACGATAACTGTGTACATATGGCATTTACAATACACACGATGACAGTCTACATATGAAACCAACAGTACACACGATAACTGTGTACATATGACACGTACAATACACACGATAAGTGAGTACATATGGCATCTACAATACACACGATGACAGTGTACATATGAAACATACAATACACACGATAACTCTGTACATATGAAACCTACACTACACACGATAACTGTGTACATTTGAAACCTACAATACACACGATAACTGTGTACATATGACACCTACAATGCACACGATGAGTGTGTACATATGACACCTACAATACACACGATAACTGTACATATATGACACCTACAATACACATGATAACTGTGTACATATGGCACTTACAATACACACGATAACTGTGTACATATGACACCTAAAAAACACACGATAACTGTGTACATATGGCATCTACAATACACACGATGACAGTGTACATATGAAACCTACAATACGCACGATAACTGTGTACATTTGAAGCCTACAATATACACGATAACTGTGTACACATGGCATCTACAATACACACGATGACAGTGTACACATGAAACCTACAGTACACACGATAACTGTATACATATGGAAGCTACAATACACACGATAACTGTATACATATGAAAAATACAATACACACGATAACTGTGTACATATGGCATCTACAATACACACGATGACAGTGTACATATGAAACATACAATACACACGATAACTCTGTACATACGACACATACAGTACACACGAAAACTGTGTACATATGAAACCTGCAATACACACGATAGCTGTGTACATATGACACTTAAACTACACACGATAACTGTGTACATATGACACCTACAATACACACGATAACTGTGTACATATGACACCCACAATACACACTATAACTGTGTACATATGACACCTGCAATACACACAATAACTGTGTACATATGACCCCTACAATACACAAGATAACAGTGTACATATGACACCTATAATACACACGATAATTGTGTACATATGACACCTACAATACACACGATAACTGTGTACACATGACACCGACAATACACACGATAACTGTACATATATGACACCTACAATAGACATGATAACTGTGAACATATGGCATCTACAATACACACGATGACAGTGTACACATGAAACCTACAATACACACGATAACTGTGTACATATGGCAGCTACAATACACACGATAACTGTGTACATATGACACCTACAATACACATGATAACTGTGTACTTATGACACCTACAATACACACGCTAACTGTGTACATATGGCACTTACAATACACACGATAACTGTGTACATATGACACCTACAATACACACGATAACTGTGTACATATGGCATCTACAATACACACGATGATAGTGTACATATGAAACCTACAATACACACGATAACTGTGTACATTTGAAACCTACAATATACACGATAACTGTGTACACATGGCATCTACAATACACACGATGACAGTGTACAAATGAAACCTACAGTACACACGATAACTGTGTACATATGGCAGCTACAATACACACGATAACTGTGTACACATGACACCGACAATACACACGATAACTGTACATATATGACACCTACAATAGACATGATAACTGTGAACATATGGCATCTACAATACACACGATGACAGTGTACACATGAAACCTACAATACACACGATAACTGTGTACATATGGCAGCTACAATACACACGATAACTGTGTACATATGACACCTACAATACACATGATAACTGTGTACTTATGACACCTACAATACACACGCTAACTGTGTACATATGGCACTTACAATACACACGATAACTGTGTACATATGACACCTACAATACACACGAAAACTGTGTACATATGACACCTACAATACACACAATAAGTGAGTACATATGGCATCTACAATACACACGATGACGGTGTACATATGAAACCTGCAATACACACGATAACTGTGTACATATGGCATTTACAATACACACGATGACAGTCTACATATGAAACCAACAATACACACGATAACTGTGTACATATGACACGTACAATACACACGATAACTATGTACATATGACCCCTACAATACACACGATAAGTGAGTACATATGAAACCTACAATACACACGATAACTGTGTACATATGACACCCACAATACACACTATAACTGTGTACATATGACACCTGCAATACACACAATAACTGTGTACATATGACACCTACAATACACACGATAACAGTGTACATATGACACCTATAATACACACGATAACTGTGTACATATAAACTGATGGAAACACTGTATCTCTAAGGATGCAATAAATTATCTTTATTATTTATTATTATGACACCTACAATACACACGATAACTGTGTACACATGACACCGACAATACACACGATAACTGTGCACATATGACATCTACAATACACACGATAAGTGAGTACATATGACACCTACAATACACACGATGACTGTGTACATGTGACACCTACAATACACACGATAACTGTACATGTATGACACCTACAATAGACATGATAACTGTGTACATATGGCACCTACAATACACACGATAACTGTGTACATATGACACCTACAATTCACACGATAACAGTGTACATATGACACCTATAATACACACGATAACTGTGTACATATGACACCTACAATACACACGATAATTGTGTACACATGACACCGACAATACACACGATAACTGTGTACATATGACATCTACAATACACACGATAAGTGAGTACATATGACACCTACAATACACACGATAACTGTGTACATATCACACCTACAATACACACGATAACAGTGTACATATGACACCTACAATACACACGATAACTGTGTACATACGAAACCTACAATACACACGATAACTGTACATATATGACACCTACAATACACATGATAACTGTGTACATATGGCACTTACAATACACACGATAACTGTGTACATATGACACCTACAATACACACGATAACTGTGTACATATGGCATCTACAATACACACGATGACAGTGTACATATGAAACCTACAATACACACGATAACTGTGTACATTTGAAACCTACAATATCCACGATAACTGTGTACACATGGCATCTACAATACACACGATGACAGTGTACACATGAAACCTACAGTACACACGATAACTGTGTACATATGGCAGCTACAATACACACGATAACTGTGTACATATGAAACCTACAATACACACGATAACTGTGTACATATGGCATCTACAATACACACGATGACAGTGTGCATATGAAACCTACAATACACACGATAACTGTGTACATATGACACCTACAGTACACACGAAAACTGTGTACATATGACACCTACAATACACACGATAACTGTGTACATATGACAGCTACAATACACACGATAACTGTGTACTTATGACACCTACAATACACACGCTAACTGTGTACATATGGCACTTACAATACACACGATAACTGTGTACATATGACACCTACAATACACACGATGACTGTGTACATATGACACCTACAATACACACGATAACTGTACATATATGACACCTACAATACACATGATAACTGTGTACATATGACACCTACAATACACACGATAACTTTGTACATATAGCAACTACAATACACACGCTAACTGTGTACATATGGCACTTACAATACACACGATAACTGTGTACATATGACACCTACAATACACACGATGACTGTGTACATATGACACCTACAATACACTCGATAACTGTACATTTGAAACATACAATACACACGATAACTGTGTACATATGACACCTACAACACACACGATAACTTTGTACATATAGCAACTACAATACACACGATAACTGTGTACATATGACACCTACAATTCACATGATAACTGTGTACATTTTAAACCTATAATATATAGGATAACTGTGTACATATGAAACCTACACTACACGCGATAACTGTGTACATATGAAACCTACACTACACACGATACCTGTGTACATTTGAAACCTACAATACACACGATAACTGTGTTCATATGAAACCTACACTACACACGATAACTGTGTACATATGAAACCTACACTACACACGATAACTGTGTACATATGACACCTACAATACACACGATTAGTGTGTACATATGACACATAGAATACACACGATAACTGTACATATTTGACACCTACAATACACATGATAACTGTGTACATATGGCACTAACAATACACACGATAACTGTGTACATATGACACCTACAATACACACGATAACTGTGTACATATGGCATCTACAATACACACGATGACAGTGTACATATGAAAGCTACAGTACACACGATAACTGTGTACATATGGAAGCTACAATACACACGATAACTGTATACATATGAAAAATACAATACACACGATAACTGTGTACATATGGCATCTACAATACACACGATGACAGTGTACATATGAAACATACAATACACACGATAACTCTGTACATACGACACCTACAGTACACACGAAAACTGTGTACATATGAAACCTACAATACACACGATAGCTGTGTACATATGACACTTAAACTACACACGATAACTGTGTACATATGACACCTACAATACACACGATAACTGTGTACATATGACACCCACAATACACACTATAACTGTGTACATATGACACCTGCAATACACACAATAACTGTGTACATATGACCCCTACAATACACAAGATAACAGTGTACATATGACACCTATAATACACACGATAATTGTGTACATATGACACCTACAATACACACGATAACTGTGTACACATGACACCGACAATACACACGATAACTGTACATATATGACACCTACAATAGACATGATAACTGTGAACATATGGCATCTACAATACACACGATGACAGTGTACACATGAAACCTGCAATACACACGATAACTGTGTACATATGGCAGCTACAATACACACGATAACTGTGTACATATGACACCTACAATACACATGATAACTGTGTACTTATGACACCTACAATACACACGCTAACTGTGTACATATGGCACTTACAATACACACGATAACTGTGTACATATGACACCTACAATACACACGATAACTGTGTACATATGGCATCTACAATACACACGATGATAGTGTACATATGAAACCTACAATACACACGATAACTGTGTACATTTGAAACCTACAATATACACGATAACTGTGTACACATGGCATCTACAATACACACGATGACAGTGTACAAATGAAACCTACAGTACACACGATAACTGTGTACATATGGCAGCTACAATACACACGATAACTGTGTACACATGACACCGACAATACACACGATAACTGTACATATATGACACCTACAATAGACATGATAACTGTGAACATATGGCATCTACAATACACACGATGACAGTGTACACATGAAACCTACAATACACACGATAACTGTGTACATATGGCAGCTACAATACACACGATAACTGTGTACATATGACACCTACAATACACATGATAACTGTGTACTTATGACACCTACAATACACACGCTAACTGTGTACATATGGCACTTACAATACACACGATAACTGTGTACATATGACACCTACAATACACACGAAAACTGTGTACATATGACACCTACAATACACACAATAAGTGAGTACATATGGCATCTACAATACACACGATGACGGTGTACATATGAAACCTGCAATACACACGATAACTGTGTACATATGGCATTTACAATACACACGATGACAGTCTACATATGAAACCAACAATACACACGATAACTGTGTACATATGGCATTTACAATACACACGATGACAGTCTACATATGAAACCAACAATACACACGATAACTGTGTACATATGACACGTACAATACACACGATAACTGTGTACATATGACCCCTACAATACACACGATAAGTGAGTACATATGAAACCTACAATACACACGATAACTGTGTACATATGACACCCACAATACACACTATAACTGTGTACATATGACACCTGCAATACACACAATAACTGTGTACATATGACACCTACAATACACACGATAACAGTGTACATATGACACCTATAATACACACGATAACTGTGTACATATAAACTGATGGAAACACTGTATCTCTAAGGATGCAATAAATTATCTTTATTATTTATTATTATGACACCTACAATACACACGATAACTGTGTACACATGACACCGACAATACACACGATAACTGTGCACATATGACATCTACAATACACACGATAAGTGAGTACATATGACACCTACAATACACACGATGACTGTGTACATGTGACACCTACAATACACACGATAACTGTACATGTATGACACCTACAATAGACATGATAACTGTGTACATATGGCACCTGCAATACACACGATAACTGTGTACATATGACACCTACAATTCACACGATAACAGTGTACATATGACACCTATAATACACACGATAACTGTGTACATATGACACCTACAATACACACGATAATTGTGTACACATGACACCGACAATACACACGATAACTGTGTACATATGACATCTACAATACACACGATAAGTGAGTACATATGACACCTACAATACACACGATAACTGTGTACATATCACACCTACAATACACACGATAACAGTGTACATATGACACCTACAATACACACGATAACTGTGTACATACGAAACCTACAATACACACGATAACTGTACATATATGACACCTACAATACACATGATAACTGTGTACATATGGCACTTACAATACACACGATAACTGTGTACATATGACACCTACAATACACACGATAACTGTGTACATATGGCATCTACAATACACACGATGACAGTGTACATATGAAACCTACAATACACAAGATAACTGTGTACATTTGAAACCTACAATATCCACGATAACTGTGTACACATGGCATCTACAATACACACGATGACAGTGTACACATGAAACCTACAGTACACACGATAACTGTGTACATATGGCAGCTACAATACACACGATAACTGTGTACATATGAAACCTACAATACACACGATAACTGTGTACATATGGCATCTACAATACACACGATGACAGTGTGCATATGAAACCTACAATACACACGATAACTGTGTACATATGACACCTACAGTACACACGAAAACTGTGTACATATGACACCTACAATACACACGATAACTGTGTACATATGACAGCTACAATACACACGATAACTGTGTACTTATGACACCTACAATACACACGCTAACTGTGTACATATGGCACTTACAATACACACGATAACTGTGTACATATGACACCTACAATACACACGATGACTGTGTACATATGACACCTACAATACACACGATAACTGTACATATATGACACCTACAATACACATGATAACTGTGTACATATGACACCTACAATACACACGATAACTTTGTACATATAGCAACTACAATACACACGCTAACTGTGTACATATGGCACTTACAATACACACGATAACTGTGTACATATGACACCTACAATACACACGATGACTGTGTACATATGACACCTACAATACACTCGATAACTGTACATTTGAAACATACAATACACACGATAACTGTGTACATATGACACCTACAACACACACGATAACTTTGTACATATAGCAACTACAATACACACGATAACTGTGTACATATGACACCTACAATTCACATGATAACTGTGTACATTTTAAACCTATAATATATAGGATAACTGTGTACATATGAAACCTACACTACACGCGATAACTGTGTACATATGAAACCTACACTACACACGATACCTGTGTACATTTGAAACCTACAATACACACGATAACTGTGTTCATATGAAACCTACACTACACACGATAACTGTGTACATATGAAACCTACACTACACACGATAACTGTGTACATATGACACCTACAATACACACGATTAGTGTGTACATATGACACATAGAATACACACGATAACTGTACATATTTGACACCTACAATACACATGATAACTGTGTACATATGGCACTAACAATACACACGATAACTGTGTACATATGACACCTACAATACACACGATAACTGTGTACATATGGCATCTACAATACACACGATGACAGTGTACATATGAAAGCTACAATACCCACGATAACTGTGTACATTTGAAACCAACAATATACACGATAACTGTGTACACATGGCATCTACAATACACACGATGACAGTGTACACATGAAACCTACAATACACACGATAACTGTGTACATATGACACGTACAATACACACGATAACTGTGAACATATGACCCCTACAAGACACACGATAAGTGAGTACATATGGCATTTTCAATACACACGATGACAGTGTACACATGAAACCTACAATACACACGATAACTGTGTACATATGACAGCTACAATACACACGATAACTGTGTACATATGAAACCTACAATACACACGATAATTGTGTACATATGGCGTCTACAATACACACGATGACAGTGAACATATGACACGTACAATACACACGATAACTGTGTACATATGACCCCTACAAGACACACGATAAGTGAGTACATATGGCATTTACAATACACACGATGACAGTGTACACATGAAACCTACAATACACACGATAACTGTGTACATATGACAGCTACAATACACACGATAACTGTGTACATATGAAACCTACAATACACACGATAACTGTGTACATATGGCGTCTACAATACACACGATGACAGTGAACATATGAAACCTACAATACACACGATAACTGTGTATATATGACACCTACAGTACACACGAAAACTGTGTACATATGACACCTACAATACACACAATAAGTGAGTACATATGGCATCTACAATACACACGATGACGGTGTACATATGAAACCTGCAATACGCACGATAACTGTGAACAAATGAAACCGACAATACTCACGATAACTGTGTACATATGGCATTTACAATACACACGATGACAATCTACATATGAAAATAACAATACACACGATAACTGTGTACATATGACACGTACAATACACACGATAACTGTGTACATATGACCCCTACAAGACACACGATAAGTGAGTACATATGGCATCTACAATACACACGATGACAGTGTACATATGAAACATACAATACACACGATAACTCTGTACATATGAAACCTACACTACACACGATAACTGTGTACATTTGAAACCTACAATACTCACGATAACTGTGTACATATGACACCTACAATGCACACGATGAGTGTGTACATATGACACCTACAATACACATGATAACTGTACATATATGACACCTACAATACACATGATAACTGTGTACATATGGCACTTACAATACACACGATAACTGTGTACATATGACACCTACAATACACACGATAACTGTGTACATATGGCATCTACAATACACACGATGACAGTGTACATATGAAACCTACAATACACACGATAACTGTGTACATTTGAAATCTACAATATACACGATAACTGTGTACACATGGCATCTACAATACACACGATGACAGTGTACACATGAAACCTACAGTACACACGATAACTGTGTACATATGGAAGCTACAATACACACGATAACTGTGTGCATATGAAACCTACAATACACACGATAACTGTGTACATATGGCATCTACAATACACACGATGACAGTGTACATATGAAACCTACAATACACACGATAAGTGAGTACATATGGCATCTACAATACACACGATGACAGTGTACATATGAAACATACAATACACACGATAACTCTGTACATACGACACCTACAGTACACACGAAAACTGTGTACATATGAAACCTACAATACACACGATAACTGTGTACATATGACACTTAAACTATACACGATAACTGTGTACATATGACACCTACAATACACACGATAACTGTGTACATATGACACCCACAATACACACTATAACTGTGTACATATGACACCTGCAATACACACAATAACTGTGTACATATGACCCCTACAATACACAAGATAACAGTGTACATATGACACCTATAATACACACGATAACTGTGTACATATGACACCTACAATACACACGATAACTGTGTACACATGGCACCGACAATACACACGATAACTGTACATATATGACACCTACAATAGACATGATAACTGTGAACATATGGCATCTACAATACGCACGATGACAGTGTACACATGAAACCTACAATACACACGATAACTGTGTACATATGACAGCAACAATACACACGATAACTGTGTACATATGACACCTACAATACACACGATAACTGTGTACTTATGACACCTACAATACACACGCTAACTGTGTACATATGGCACTTACAATACACACGATAACTGTGTACATATGACACCTACAATACACACGATAACTGTGTACATATGGCATCTACAATACACACGATGATAGTGTACATATGAAACCTACAATACACACGATAACTGTGTACATTTGAAACCTACAATATACACGATAACTGTGTACACATGGCATCTGCAATACACACGATGACAGTGTACACATGAAACCTACAGTACACACGATAACTGTGTACATATGGCAGCTACAATACACACGATAACTGTGTACATAAGAAACCTACAATACACACGAAAACTGTGTACATATGGCATCTACAATACACACGATGACATTGTACATATGAAACCTACAATACACACGATAACTGTGTACATATGACACCTACAGTACACACGAAAACTGTGTACATATGACACCTAAAATACACACAATAAGTGAGTACATATGGCATCTACAATACACACGATGACGGTGTACATATGAAACCTGCAATACACACGATAACTGTGTACATATGACACCTACAGTACACACGAAAACTGTGTTCATATGAAACCTACAATACACACGATAACTGAGTACATATGGCATTTACAATACACACGATGACAGTCTACATATGAAACCCACAATACACACGAAAACTGTGTACATATGAAACCTACAATACACACGATAACTGTGTACATATGACACCTACAGTACACACGAAAACTGTGTACATATGACACCTAAAATACACACAATAAGTGAGTACCTATGGCATCTACAATACACACGATGACGGTGTACATATGAAACCTGCAATACACACGATAACTGTGTACATATGACACCTACAGTACACACGAAAACTGTGTTCATATGAAACCTACAATACACACGATAACTGTGTACATATGGCATTTACAATACACACGATGACAGTCTACATATGAAACCAACAATACACACGAAAACTGTGTACATATGAAGCCTACAATACACACGATAACTGTGTACATATGACACCTGCAATACACACAATAACTGTGTACATATTACACCTACAATACACACGATAACAGTGTACATATGACACCTATAATACACACGATAACTGTGTACATATAAATTGATGGAAACACTGTATTTCTAAGGATGCAATAAATTATCTTTATTATTTATTATTATGACACCTACAATACACACGATAACTGTGTACACATGACACCGACAATACACACGATAACTGTGCACATATGACATCTACAATACACACGATAAGTGAGTACATATGACACCTACAATACACACGATGACTGTGTACATGTGACACCTACAATACACACGATAACTGTACATGTATGACACCTACAATAGACATGATAACTGTGTACATATGGCACCTACAATACACACGATAACTGTGTACATATGACACCTACAATTCACACGATAACAGTGTACATATGACACCTATAATACACACGATAACTGTGTACATATGACACCTACAATACACACGATAATTGTGTACACATGACACCGACAATACACACGATAACTGTGTACATATGACATCTACAATACACACGATAAGTGAGTACATATGACACCTACAATACACACGATAACTGTGTACATATCACACCTACAATACACACGATAACAGTGTACATATGACACCTACAATACACACGATAACTGTGTACATACGAAACCTACAATACACACGATAACTGTACATATATGACACCTACAATACACATGATAACTGTGTACATATGGCACTTACAATACACACGATAACTGTGTACATATGACACCTACAATACACACGATAACTGTGTATATATGGCATCTACAATACACACGATGACAGTGTACATATGAAACCTACAATACACACGATAACTGTGTACATTTGAAACCTACAATATCCACGATAACTGTGTACACATGGCATCTACAATACACACGATGACAGTGTACACATGAAACCTACAGTACACACGATAACTATGTACATATGGCAGCTACAATACACACGATAACTGTGTACATATGAAACCTACAATACACACGATAACTGTGTACATATGGCATCTACAATACACACGATGACAGTGTGCATATGAAACCTACAATACACACGATAACTGTGTACATATGACACCTACAGTACACACGAAAACTGTGTACATATGACACCTACAATACACACGATAACTGTGTACATATGACAGCTACAATACACACGATAACTGTGTACTTATGACACCTACAATACACACGCTAACTGTGTACATATGGCACTTACAATACACACGATAACTGTGTACATATGACACCTACAATACACACGATGACTGTGTACATATGACACCTACAATACACACGATAACTGTACATATATGACACCTACAATACACATGATAACTGTGTACATATGGTACTTTCAATACACATGATAGCTGTGTACATGTGACACCTACAATACACACGATAACTGTGTACATATGACACCTACAATACACTCGATAACTGTACATTTGAAACATACAATACACACGATAACTGTGTACATATGACACCTACAACACACACGATAACTTTGTACATATAGCAACTACAATACACACGATAACTGTGTACATATGACACCTACAATTCACATGATAACTGTGTACATTTTAAACCTATAATATATAGGATAACTGTGTACATATGAAACCTACACTACACGCGATAACTGTGTACATATGAAACCTACACTACACACGATACCTGTGTACATTTGAAACCTACAATACACACGATAACTGTGTTCATATGAAACCTACACTACACACGATAACTGTGTACATATGAAACCTACACTACACACGATAACTGTGTACATATGACACCTACAATACACACGATTAGTGTGTACATATGACACATAGAATACACACGATAACTGTACATATTTGACACCTACAAAACACATGATAACTGTGTACATATGGCACTTACAATACACACGATAACTGGGTACATATGACACCTACAATACACACGATAACTGTGTACATATGGCATCTACAATACACACGATGACAGTGTACATATGAAAGCTACAATACCCACGATAACTGTGTACATTTGAAACCAACAATATACACCATAACTGTGTACACATGGCATCTACAATACACACGATGACAGTGTACACATGAAACCTACAATACACACGATAACTGTGTACATATGACAGCTACAATACACACGATAACTGTGTACATATGAAACCGACAATACACACGATAACTGTGTACATATGGCGTCTACAATACACACGATGACAGTGAACATATGAAACCTACAATACACACGATAACTGTGTATATATGACACCTACAGTACACACGAAAACTGTGTACATATGACACCTACAATACACACAATAAGTGAGTACATATGGCATCTACAATACACACGATGACGGTGTACATATGAAACCTGCAATACGCACGATAACTGTGAACAAATGAAACCGACAATACACACGATAACTGTGTACATATGGCATTTACAATACACACGATGACAATCTACATATGAAAATAACAATACACACGATAACTGTGTACATATGACACGTACAATACACACGATAACTGTGTACATATGACCCCTACAAGACACACGATAAGTGAGTACATATGGCATCTACAATACACACGATGACAGTGTACATATGAAACATACAATACACACGATAACTCTGTACATATGAAACCTACACTACACACGATAACTGTGTACATTTGAAACCTACAATACACACGATAACTGGGTACATATGACACCTACAATGCACACGATGAGTGTGTACATATGAAACCGACAATACACACGATAACTGTGTACATATGGCATTTACAATACACACGATGACAGTCTACATATGAAACCAACAATACACACGATAACTGTGTACATATGACACGTACAATACACACGATAAGTGAGTACATATGGCATCTACAATACACACGATGACAGTGTACATATGAAACATACAATACACACGATAACTCTGTACATATGAAACCTACACTACACACGATAACTGTGTACATTTGAAACCTACAATACACACGATAACTGTGTACATATGACACCTACAATGCACACGATGAGTGTGTACATATGACACTTACAATACACATGATAACTGTACATATATGACACCTACAATACACATGATAACTGTGTACATATGGCACTTACAATACACACGATAACTGTGTACATATGACACCTACAATACACACGATAACTGTGTACATATGGCATCTACAATACACACGATGACAGTGTACATATGAAACCTACAATACATACGATAACTGTGTGCATTTGAAATCTACAATATACACGATAACTGTGTACACATGGCATCTACAATACACACGATGACAGTGTACACATGAAACCTACAGTACACACGATAACTGTGTACATATGGAAGCTACAATACACACGATAACTGTGTGCATATGAAACCTACAATACACACGATAACTGTGTACATATGGCATCTACAATACACACGATGACAGTGTACATATGAAACCTACAATACACACGATAAGTGAGTACATATGGCATCTACAATACACACGATGACAGTGTACATATGAAACATACAATACACACGATAACTCTGTACATACGACACCTACAGTACACACGAAAACTGTGTACATATGAAACCTACAATACACACGATAACTGTGTACATATGACACTTAAACTATACACGATAACTGTGTACATATGACACCTACAATACACACGATAACTGTGTACATATGACACCCACAATACACACTATAACTGTGTACATATGACACCTGCAATACACACAATAACTGTGTACATATGACCCCTACAATACACAAGATAACAGTGTACATATGACACCTATAATACACACGATAACTGTGTACATATGACACCTACAATACACACGATAACTGTGTACACATGGCACCGACAATACACACGATAACTGTACATATATGACACCTACAATAGACATGATAACTGTGAACATATGGCATCTACAATACACACGATGACAGTGTACACATGAAACCTACAATACACACGATAACTGTGTACATATGACAGCAACAATACACACGATAACTGTGTACATATGACACCTACAATACACACGATAACTGTGTACTTATGACACCTACAATACACACGCTAACTGTGTACATATGGCACTTACAATACACACGATAACTGTGTACATATGACACCTACAATACACACGATAACTGTGTACATATGGCATCTACAATACACACGATGATAGTGTACATATGAAACCTACAATACACACGATAACTGTGTACATTTGAAACCTACAATATACGCGATAACTGTGTACACATGGCATCTACAATACACACGATGACAGTGTACACATGAAACCTACAGTACACACGATAACTGTGTACATATGGCAGCTACAATACACACGATAACTGTGTACATATGAAACCTACAATACACACGATAACTGTGTACATATGGCATCTACAATACACACGATGACAGTGTGCATATGAAACCTACAATACACACGATAACTGTGTACATATGACACCTACAGTACACACGAAAACTGTGTACATATGACACCTACAATACACACGATAACTGTGTACATATGACAGCTACAATACACACGATAACTGTGTACTTATGACACCTACAATACACACGCTAACTGTGTACATATGGCACTTACAATACACACGATAACTGTGTACATATGACACCTACAATACACACGATGACTGTGTACATATGACACCTACAATACACACGATAACTGTACATATATGACACCTACAATACACATGATAACTGTGTACATATGACACCTACAATACACACGATAACTTTGTACATATAGCAACTACAATACACACGCTAACTGTGTACATATGGCACTTACAATACACACGATAACTGTGTACATATGACACCTACAATACACACGATGACTGTGTACATATGACACCTACAATACACTCGATAACTGTACATTTGAAACATACAATACACACGATAACTGTGTACATATGACACCTACAACACACACGATAACTTTGTACATATAGCAACTACAATACACACGATAACTGTGTACATATGACACCTACAATTCACATGATAACTGTGTACATTTTAAACCTATAATATATAGGATAACTGTGTACATATGAAACCTACACTACACGCGATAACTGTGTACATATGAAACCTACACTACACACGATACCTGTGTACATTTGAAACCTACAATACACACGATAACTGTGTTCATATGAAACCTACACTACACACGATAACTGTGTACATATGAAACCTACACTACACACGATAACTGTGTACATATGACACCTACAATACACACGATTAGTGTGTACATATGACACATAGAATACACACGATAACTGTACATATTTGACACCTACAATACACATGATAACTGTGTACATATGGCACTAACAATACACACGATAACTGTGTACATATGACACCTACAATACACACGATAACTGTGTACATATGGCATCTACAATACACACGATGACAGTGTACATATGAAAGCTACAATACCCACGATAACTGTGTACATTTGAAACCAACAATATACACGATAACTGTGTACACATGGCATCTACAATACACACGATGACAGTGTACACATGAAACCAACAATACACACGATAACTGTGTACATATGACACGTACAATACACACGATAACTGTGTACATATGACCCCTACAAGACACACGATAAGTGAGTACATATGGCATTTACAATACACACGATGACAGTGTACACATGAAACCTACAATACACACGATAACTGTGTACATATGACAGCTACAATACACACGATAACTGTGTACATATGAAACCTACAATACACACGATAATTGTGTACATATGGCGTCTACAATACACACGATGACAGTGAACATATGACACGTACAATACACACGATAACTGTGTACATATGACCCCTACAAGACACACGATAAGTGAGTACATATGGCATTTACAATACACACGATGACAGTGTACACATGAAACCTACAATACACACGATAACTGTGTACATATGACAGCTACAATACACACGATAACTGTGTACATATGAAACCTACAATACACACGATAACTGTGTACATATGGCGTCTACAATACACACGATGACAGTGAACATATGAAACCTACAATACACACGATAACTGTGTATATATGACACCTACAGTACACACGAAAACTGTGTACATATGACACCTACAATACACACAATAAGTGAGTACATATGGCATCTACAATACACACGATGACGGTGTACATATGAAACCTGCAATACGCACGATAACTGTGAACAAATGAAACCGACAATACTCACGATAACTGTGTACATATGGCATTTACAATACACACGATGACAATCTACATATGAAAATAACAATACACACGATAACTGTGTACATATGACACGTACAATACACACGATAACTGTGTACATATGACCCCTACAAGACACACGATAAGTGAGTACATATGGCATCTACAATACACACGATGACAGTGTACATATGAAACATACAATACACACGATAACTCTGTACATATGAAACCTACACTACACACGATAACTGTGTACATTTGAAACCTACAATACTCACGATAACTGTGTACATATGACACCTACAATGCACACGATGAGTGTGTACATATGACACCTACAATACACATGATAACTGTACATATATGACACCTACAATACACATGATAACTGTGTACATATGGCACTTACAATACACACGATAACTGTGTACATATGACACCTACAATACACACGATAACTGTGTACATATGGCATCTACAATACACACGATGACAGTGTACATATGAAACCTACAATACACACGATAACTGTGTACATTTGAAATCTACAATATACACGATAACTGTGTACACATGGCATCTACAATACACACGATGACAGTGTACACATGAAACCTACAGTACACACGATAACTGTGTACATATGGAAGCTACAATACACACGATAACTGTGTGCATATGAAACCTACAATACACACGATAACTGTGTACATATGGCATCTACAATACACACGATGACAGTGTACATATGAAACCTACAATACACACGATAAGTGAGTACATATGGCATCTACAATACACACGATGACAGTGTACATATGAAACATACAATACACACGATAACTCTGTACATACGACACCTACAGTACACACGAAAACTGTGTACATATGAAACCTACAATACACACGATAACTGTGTACATATGACACTTAAACTATACACGATAACTGTGTACATATGACACCTACAATACACACGATAACTGTGTACATATGACACCCACAATACACACTATAACTGTGTACCTATGACACCTGCAATACACACAATAACTGTGTACATATGACCCCTACAATACACAAGATAACAGTGTACATATGACACCTATAATACACACGATAACTGTGTACATATGACACCTACAATACACACGATAACTGTGTACACATGGCACCGACAATACACACGATAACTGTACATATATGACACCTACAATAGACATGATAACTGTGAACATATGGCATCTACAATACGCACGATGACAGTGTACACATGAAACCTACAATACACACGATAACTGTATACATATGACAGCAACAATACACACGATAACTGTGTACATATGACACCTACAATACACACGATAACTGTGTACTTATGACACCTACAATACACACGCTAACTGTGTACATATGGCACTTACAATACACACGATAACTGTGTACATATGACACCTACAATACACACGATAACTGTGTACATATGGCATCTACAATACACACGATGATAGTGTACATATGAAACCTACAATACACACGATAACTGTGTACATTTGAAACCTACAATATACACGATAACTGTGTACACATGGCATCTGCAATACACACGATGACAGTGTACACATGAAACCTACAGTACACACGATAACTGTGTACATATGGCAGCTACAATACACACGATAACTGTGTACATAAGAAACCTACAATACACACGAAAACTGTGTACATATGGCATCTACAATACACACGATGACATTGTACATATGAAACCTACAATACACACGATAACTGTGTACATATGACACCTACAGTACACACGAAAACTGTGTACATATGACACCTAAAATACACACAATAAGTGAGTACATATGGCATCTACAATACACACGATGACGGTGTACATATGAAACCTGCAATACACACGATAACTGTGTACATATGACACCTACAGTACACACGAAAACTGTGTTCATATGAAACCTACAATACACACGATAACTGAGTACATATGGCATTTACAATACACACGATGACAGTCTACATATGAAACCGACAATACACACGAAAACTGTGTACATATGAAACCTACAATACACACGATAACTGTGTACATATGACACCTACAGTACACACGAAAACTGTGTACATATGACACCTAAAATACACACAATAAGTGAGTACCTATGGCATCTACAATACACACGATGACGGTGTACATATGAAACCTGCAATACACACGATAACTGTGTACATATGACACCTACAGTACACACGAAAACTGTGTTCATATGAAACCTACAATACACACGATAACTGTGTACATATGGCATTTACAATACACACGATGACAGTCTACATATGAAACCAACAATACACACGAAAACTGTGTACATATGAAGCCTACAATACACACGATAACTGTGTACATATGACACCTGCAATACACACAATAACTGTGTACATATTACACCTACAATACACACGATAACAGTGTACATATGACACCTATAATACACACGATAACTGTGTACATATAAATTGATGGAAACACTGTATTTCTAAGGATGCAATAAATTATCTTTATTATTTATTATTATGACACCTACAATACACACGATAACTGTGTACACATGACACCGACAATACACACGATAACTGTGCACATATGACATCTACAATACACACGATAAGTGAGTACATATGACACCTACAATACACACGATGACTGTGTACATGTGACACCTACAATACACACGATAACTGTACATGTATGACACCTACAATAGACATGATAACTGTGTACATATGGCACCTACAATACACACGATAACTGTGTACATATGACACCTACAATTCACACGATAACAGTGTACATATGACACCTATAATACACACGATAACTGTGTACATATGACACCTACAATACACACGATAATTGTGTACACATGACACCGACAATACACACGATAACTGTGTACATATGACATCTACAATACACACGATAAGTGAGTACATATGACACCTACAATACACACGATAACTGTGTACATATCACACCTACAATACACACGATAACAGTGTACATATGACACCTACAATACACACGATAACTGTGTACATACGAAACCTACAATACACACGATAACTGTACATATATGACACCTACAATACACATGATAACTGTGTACATATGGCACTTACAATACACACGATAACTGTGTACATATGACACCTACAATACACACGATAACTGTGTATATATGGCATCTACAATACACACGATGACAGTGTACATATGAAACCTACAATACACACGATAACTGTGTACATTTGAAACCTACAATATCCACGATAACTGTGTACACATGGCATCTACAATACACACGATGACAGTGTACACATGAAACCTACAGTACACACGATAACTATGTACATATGGCAGCTACAATACACACGATAACTGTGTACATATGAAACCTACAATACACACGATAACTGTGTACATATGGCATCTACAATACACACGATGACAGTGTGCATATGAAACCTACAATACACACGATAACTGTGTACATATGACACCTACAGTACACACGAAAACTGTGTACATATGACACCTACAATACACACGATAACTGTGTACATATGACAGCTACAATACACACGATAACTGTGTACTTATGACACCTACAATACACACGCTAACTGTGTACATATGGCACTTACAATACACACGATAACTGTGTACATATGACACCTACAATACACACGATGACTGTGTACATATGACACCTACAATACACACGATAACTGTACATATATGACACCTACAATACACATGATAACTGTGTACATATGGTACTTTCAATACACATGATAGCTGTGTACATGTGACACCTACAATACACACGATAACTGTGTACATATGACACCTACAATACACTCGATAACTGTACATTTGAAACATACAATACACACGATAACTGTGTACATATGACACCTACAACACACACGATAACTTTGTACATATAGCAACTACAATACACACGATAACTGTGTACATATGACACCTACAATTCACATGATAACTGTGTACATTTTAAACCTATAATATATAGGATAACTGTGTACATATGAAACCTACACTACACGCGATAACTGTGTACATATGAAACCTACACTACACACGATACCTGTGTACATTTGAAACCTACAATACACACGATAACTGTGTTCATATGAAACCTACACTACACACGATAACTGTGTACATATGAAACCTACACTACACACGATAACTGTGTACATATGACACCTACAATACACACGATTAGTGTGTACATATGACACATAGAATACACACGATAACTGTACATATTTGACACCTACAATACACATGATAACTGTGTACATATGGCACTTACAATACACACGATAACTGTGTACATATGACACCTACAATACACACGATAACTGTGTACATATGGCATCTACAATACACACGATGACAGTGTACATATGAAAGCTACAATACCCACGATAACTGTGTACATTTGAAACCAACAATATACACCATAACTGTGTACACATGGCATCTACAATACACACGATGACAGTGTACACATGAAACCTACAATACACACGATAACTGTGTACATATGACAGCTACAATACACACGATAACTGTGTACATATGAAACCGACAATACACACGATAACTGTGTACATATAGCGTCTACAATACACACGATGTCAGTGAACATATGAAACCTACAATACACACGATAACTGTGTATATATGACACCTACAGTACACACGAAAACTGTGTACATATGACACCTACAATACACACAATAAGTGAGTACATATGGCATCTACAATACACACGATGACGGTGTACATATGAAACCTGCAATACGCACGATAACTGTGAACAAATGAAACCGACAATACACACGATAACTGTGTACATATGGCATTTACAATACACACGATGACAATCTACATATGAAAATAACAATACACACGATAACTGTGTACATATGACACGTACAATACACACGATAACTGTGTACATATGACCCCTACAAGACACACGATAAGTGAGTACATATGGCATCTACAATACACACGATGACAGTGTACATATGAAACATACAATACACACGATAACTCTGTACATATGAAACCTACACTACACACGATAACTGTGTACATTTGAAACCTACAATACACACGATAACTGGGTACATATGACACCTACAATGCACACGATGAGTGTGTACATATGAAACCGACAATACACACGATAACTGTGTACATATGGCATTTACAATACACACGATGACAGTCTACATATGAAACCAACAATACACACGATAACTGTGTACATATGACACGTACAATACACACGATAAGTGAGTACATATGGCATCTACAATACACACGATGACAGTGTACATATGAAACATACAATACACACGATAACTCTGTACATATGAAACCTACACTACACACGATAACTGTGTACATTTGAAACCTACAATACACACGATAACTGTGTACATATGACACCTACAATGCACACGATGAGTGTGTACATATGACACTTACAATACACATGATAACTGTACATATATGACACCTACAATACACATGATAACTGTGTACATATGGCACTTACAATACACACGATAACTGTGTACATATGACACCTACAATACACACGATAACTGTGTACATATGGCATCTACAATACACACGATGACAGTGTACATATGAAACCTACAATACATACGATAACTGTGTGCATTTGAAATCTACAATATACACGATAACTGTGTACACATGGCATCTACAATACACACGATGACAGTGTACACATGAAACCTACAGTACACACGATAACTGTGTACATATGGAAGCTACAATACACACGATAACTGTGTGCATATGAAACCTACAATACACACGATAACTGTGTACATATGGCATCTACAATACACACGATGACAGTGTACATATGAAACCTACAATACACACGATAAGTGAGTACATATGGCATCTACAATACACACGATGACAGTGTACATATGAAACATACAATACACACGATAACTCTGTACATACGACACCTACAGTACACACGAAAACTGTGTACATATGAAACCTACAATACACACGATAACTGTGTACATATGACACTTAAACTATACACGATAACTGTGTACATATGACACCTACAATACACACGATAACTGTGTACATATGACACCCACAATACACACTATAACTGTGTACATATGACACCTGCAATACACACAATAACTGTGTACATATGACCCCTACAATACACAAGATAACAGTGTACATATGACACCTATAATACACACGATAACTGTGTACATATGACACCTACAATACACACGATAACTGTGTACACATGGCACCGACAATACACACGATAACTGTACATATATGACACCTACAATAGACATGATAACTGTGAACATATGGCATCTACAATACACACGATGACAGTGTACACATGAAACCTACAATACACACGATAACTGTGTACATATGACAGCAACAATACACACGATAACTGTGTACATATGACACCTACAATACACACGATAACTGTGTACTTATGACACCTACAATACACACGCTAACTGTGTACATATGGCACTTACAATACACACGATAACTGTGTACATATGACACCTACAATACACACGATAACTGTGTACATATGGCATCTACAATACACACGATGATAGTGTACATATGAAACCTACAATACACACGATAACTGTGTACATTTGAAACCTACAATATACGCGATAACTGTGTACACATGGCATCTACAATACACACGATGACAGTGTACACATGAAACCTACAGTACACACGATAACTGTGTACATATGGCAGCTACAATACACACGATAACTGTGTACATATGAAACCTACAATACACACGATAACTGTGTACATATGGCATCTACAATACACACGATGACAGTGTGCATATGAAACCTACAATACACACGATAACTGTGTACATATGACACCTACAGTACACACGAAAACTGTGTACATATGACACCTACAATACACACGATAACTGTGTACATATGACAGCTACAATACACACGATAACTGTGTACTTATGACACCTACAATACACACGCTAACTGTGTACATATGGCACTTACAATACACACGATAACTGTGTACATATGACACCTACAATACACACGATGACTGTGTACATATGACACCTACAATACACACGATAACTGTACATATATGACACCTACAATACACATGATAACTGTGTACATATGACACCTACAATACACACGATAACTTTGTACATATAGCAACTACAATACACACGCTAACTGTGTACATATGGCACTTACAATACACACGATAACTGTGTACATATGACACCTACAATACACACGATGACTGTGTACATATGACACCTACAATACACTCGATAACTGTACATTTGAAACATACAATACACACGATAACTGTGTACATATGACACCTACAACACACACGATAACTTTGTACATATAGCAACTACAATACACACGATAACTGTGTACATATGACACCTACAATTCACATGATAACTGTGTACATTTTAAACCTATAATATATAGGATAACTGTGTACATATGAAACCTACACTACACGCGATAACTGTGCACATATGAAACCTACACTACACACGATACCTGTGTACATTTGAAACCTACAATACACACGATAACTGTGTTCATATGAAACCTACACTACACACGATAACTGTGTACATATGAAACCTACACTACACACGATAACTGTGTACATATGACACCTACAATACACACGATTAGTGTGTACATATGACACATAGAATACACACGATAACTGTACATATTTGACACCTACAATACACATGATAACTGTGTACATATGGCACTAACAATACACACGATAACTGTGTACATATGACACCTACAATACACACGATAACTGTGTACATATGGCATCTACAATACACACGATGACAGTGTACATATGAAAGCTACAATACCCACGATAACTGTGTACATTTGAAACCAACAATATACACGATAACTGTGTACACATGGCATCTACAATACACACGATGACAGTGTACACATGAAACCTACAATACACACGATAACTGTGTACATATGACACGTACAATACACACGATAACTGTGTACATATGACCCCTACAAGACACACGATAAGTGAGTACATATGGCATTTACAATACACACGATGACAGTGTACACATGAAACCTACAATACACACGATAACTGTGTACATATGACAGCTACAATACACACGATAACTGTGTACATATGAAACCTACAATACACACGATAATTGTGTACATATGGCGTCTACAATACACACGATGACAGTGAACATATGACACGTACAATACACACGATAACTGTGTACATATGACCCCTACAAGACACACGATAAGTGAGTACATATGGCATTTACAATACACACGATGACAGTGTACACATGAAACCTACAATACACACGATAACTGTGTACATATGACAGCTACAATACACACGATAACTGTGTACATATGAAACCTACAATACACACGATAACTGTGTACATATGGCGTCTACAATACACACGATGACAGTGAACATATGAAACCTACAATACACACGATAACTGTGTATATATGACACCTACAGTACACACGAAAACTGTGTACATATGACACCTACAATACACACAATAAGTGAGTACATATGGCATCTACAATACACACGATGACGGTGTACATATGAAACCTGCAATACGCACGATAACTGTGAACAAATGAAACCGACAATACTCACGATAACTGTGTACATATGGCATTTACAATACACACGATGACAATCTACATATGAAAATAACAATACACACGATAACTGTGTACATATGACACGTACAATACACACGATAACTGTGTACATATGACCCCTACAAGACACACGATAAGTGAGTACATATGGCATCTACAATACACACGATGACAGTGTACATATGAAACATACAATACACACGATAACTCTGTACATATGAAACCTACACTACACACGATAACTGTGTACATTTGAAACCTACAATACTCACGATAACTGTGTACATATGACACCTACAATGCACACGATGAGTGTGTACATATGACACCTACAATACACATGATAACTGTACATATATGACACCTACAATACACATGATAACTGTGTACATATGGCACTTACAATACACACGATAACTGTGTACATATGACACCTACAATACACACGATAACTGTGTACATATGGCATCTACAATACACACGATGACAGTGTACATATGAAACCTACAATACACACGATAACTGTGTACATTTGAAATCTACAATATACACGATAACTGTGTACACATGGCATCTACAATACACACGATGACAGTGTACACATGAAACCTACAGTACACACGATAACTGTGTACATATGGAAGCTACAATACACACGATAACTGTGTGCATATGAAACCTACAATACACACGATAACTGTGTACATATGGCATCTACAATACACACGATGACAGTGTACATATGAAACCTACAATACACACGATAAGTGAGTACATATGGCATCTACAATACACACGATGACAGTGTACATATGAAACATACAATACACACGATAACTCTGTACATACGACACCTACAGTACACACGAAAACTGTGTACATATGAAACCTACAATACACACGATAACTGTGTACATATGACACTTAAACTATACACGATAACTGTGTACATATGACACCTACAATACACACGATAACTGTGTACATATGACACCCACAATACACACTATAACTGTGTACATATGACACCTGCAATACACACAATAACTGTGTACATATGACCCCTACAATACACAAGATAACAGTGTACATATGACACCTATAATACACACGATAACTGTGTACATATGACACCTACAATACACACGATAACTGTGTACACATGGCACCGACAATACACACGATAACTGTACATATATGACACCTACAATAGACATGATAACTGTGAACATATGGCATCTACAATACGCACGATGACAGTGTACACATGAAACCTACAATACACACGATAACTGTGTACATATGACAGCAACAATACACACGATAACTGTGTACATATGACACCTACAATACACACGATAACTGTGTACTTATGACACCTACAATACACACGCTAACTGTGTACATATGGCACTTACAATACACACGATAACTGTGTACATATGACACCTACAATACACACGATAACTGTGTACATATGGCATCTACAATACACACGATGATAGTGTACATATGAAACCTACAATACACACGATAACTGTGTACATTTGAAACCTACAATATACACGATAACTGTGTACACATGGCATCTGCAATACACACGATGACAGTGTACACATGAAACCTACAGTACACACGATAACTGTGTACATATGGCAGCTACAATACACACGATAACTGTGTACATAAGAAACCTACAATACACACGATAACTGTGTACATATGGCATCTACAATACACACGATGACATTGTACATATGAAACCTACAATACACACGATAACTGTGTACATATGACACCTACAGTACACACGAAAACTGTGTACATATGACACCTAAAATACACACAATAAGTGAGTACATATGGCATCTACAATACACACGATGACGGTGTACATATGAAACCTGCAATACACACGATAACTGTGTACATATGACACCTACAGTACACACGAAAACTGTGTTCATATGAAACCTACAATACACACGATAACTGAGTACATATGGCATTTACAATACACACGATGACAGTCTACATATGAAACCGACAATACACACGAAAACTGTGTACATATGAAACCTACAATACACACGATAACTGTGTACATATGACACCTACAGTACACACGAAAACTGTGTACATATGACACCTAAAATACACACAATAAGTGAGTACATATGGCATCTACAATACACACGATGACGGTGTACATATGAAACCTGCAATACACACGATAACTGTGTACATATGACACCTACAGTACACACGAAAACTGTGTTCATATGAAACCTACAATACACACGATAACTGTGTACATATGGCATTTACAATACACACGATGACAGTCTACATATGAAACCAACAATACACACGAAAACTGTGTACATATGAAACCTACAATACACACGATAACTGTGTACATATGACACCTGCAATACACACAATAACTGTGTACATATTACACCTACAATACACACGATAACAGTGTACATATGACACCTATAATACACACGATAACTGTGTACATATAAATTGATGGAAACACTGTATTTCTAAGGATGCAATAAATTATCTTTATTATTTATTATTATGACACCTACAATACACACGATAACTGTGTACACATGACACCGACAATACACACGATAACTGTGCACATATGACATCTACAATACACACGATAAGTGAGTACATATGACACCTACAATACACACGATGACTGTGTACATGTGACACCTACAATACACACGATAACTGTACATGTATGACACCTACAATAGACATGATAACTGTGTACATATGGCACCTACAATACACACGATAACTGTGTACATATGACACCTACAATTCACACGATAACAGTGTACATATGACACCTATAATACACACGATAACTGTGTACATATGACACCTACAATACACACGATAATTGTGTACACATGACACCGACAATACACACGATAACTGTGTACATATGACATCTACAATACACACGATAAGTGAGTACATATGACAGCTACAATACACACGATAACTGTGTACTTATGACACCTACAATACACACGATAACTGTGTACATATCACACCTACAATACACACGATAACAGTGTACATATGACACCTACAATACACACGATAACTGTGTACATACGAAACCTACAATACACACGATAACTGTACATATATGACACCTACAATACACATGATAACTGTGTACATATGGCACTTACAATACACACGATAACTGTGTACATATGACACCTACAATACACACGATAACTGTGTATATATGGCATCTACAATACACACGATGACAGTGTACATATGAAACCTACAATACACACGATAACTGTGTACATTTGAAACCTACAATATCCACGATAACTGTGTACACATGGCATCTACAATACACACGATGACAGTGTACACATGAAACCTACAGTACACACGATAACTATGTACATATGGCAGCTACAATACACACGATAACTGTGTACATATGAAACCTACAATACACACGATAACTGTGTACATATGGCATCTACAATACACACGATGACAGTGTGCATATGAAACCTACAATACACACGATAACTGTGTACATATGACACCTACAGTACACACGAAAACTGTGTACATATGACACCTACAATACACACGATAACTGTGTACATATGACAGCTACAATACACACGATAACTGTGTACTTATGACACCTACAATACACACGCTAACTGTGTACATATGGCACTTACAATACACACGATAACTGTGTACATATGACACCTACAATACACACGATGACTGTGTACATATGACACCTACAATACACACGATAACTGTACATATATGACACCTACAATACACATGATAACTGTGTACATATGGTACTTTCAATACACATGATAGCTGTGTACATGTGACACCTACAATACACACGATAACTGTGTACATATGACACCTACAATACACTCGATAACTGTACATTTGAAACATACAATACACACGATAACTGTGTACATATGACACCTACAACACACACGATAACTTTGTACATATAGCAACTACAATACACACGATAACTGTGTACATATGACACCTACAATTCACATGATAACTGTGTACATTTTAAACCTATAATATATAGGATAACTGTGTACATATGAAACCTACACTACACGCGATAACTGTGTACATATGAAACCTACACTACACACGATACCTGTGTACATTTGAAACCTACAATACACACGATAACTGTGTTCATATGAAACCTACACTACACACGATAACTGTGTACATATGAAACCTACACTACACACGATAACTGTGTACATATGACACCTACAATACACACGATTAGTGTGTACATATGACACATAGAATACACACGATAACTGTACATATTTGACACCTACAATACACATGATAACTGTGTACATATGGCACTTACAATACACACGATAACTGTGTACATATGACACCTACAATACACACGATAACTGTGTACATATGGCATCTACAATACACACGATGACAGTGTACATATGACAGCTACAATACCCACGATAACTGTGTACATTTGAAACCAACAATATACACCATAACTGTGTACACATGGCATCTACAATACACACGATGACAGTGTACACATGAAACCTACAATACACACGATAACTGTGTACATTTGACAGCTACAATACACACGATAACTGTGTACATATGAAACCGACAATACACACGATAACTGTGTACATATGGCGTCTACAATACACACGATGACAGTGAACATATGAAACCTACAATACACACGATAACTGTGTATATATGACACCTACAGTACACACGAAAACTGTGTACATATGACACCTACAATACACACAATAAGTGAGTACATATGGCATCTACAATACACACGATGACGGTGTACATATGAAACCTGCAATACGCACGATAACTGTGAACAAATGAAACCGACAATACACACGATAACTGTGTACATATGGCATTTACAATACACACGATGACAATCTACATATGAAAATAACAATACACACGATAACTGTGTACATATGACACGTACAATACACACGATAACTGTGTACATATGACCCCTACAAGACACACGATAAGTGAGTACATATGGCATCTACAATACACACGATGACAGTGTACATATGAAACATACAATACACACGATAACTCTGTACATATGAAACCTACACTACACACGATAACTGTGTACATTTGAAACCTACAATACACACGATAACTGGGTACATATGACACCTACAATGCACACGATGAGTGTGTACATATGAAACCGACAATACACACGATAACTGTGTACATATGGCATTTACAATACACACGATGACAGTCTACATATGAAACCAACAATACACACGATAACTGTGTACATATGACACGTACAATACACACGATAAGTGAGTACATATGGCATCTACAATACACACGATGACAGTGTACATATGAAACATACAATACACACGATAACTCTGTACATATGAAACCTACACTACACACGATAACTGTGTACATTTGAAACCTACAATACACACGATAACTGTGTACATATGACACCTACAATGCACACGATGAGTGTGTACATATGACACTTACAATACACATGATAACTGTACATATATGACACCTACAATACACATGATAACTGTGTACATATGGCACTTACAATACACACGATAACTGTGTACATATGACACCTACAATACACACGATAACTGTGTACATATGGCATCTACAATACACACGATGACAGTGTACATATGAAACCTACAATACACACGATAACTGTGTACATTTGAAATCTACAATATACACGATAACTGTGTACACATGGCATCTACAATACACACGATGACAGTGTACACATGAAACCTACAGTACACACGATAACTGTGTACATATGGAAGCTACAATACACACGATAACTGTGTGCATATGAAACCTACAATACACACGATAACTGTGTACATATGGCATCTACAATACACACGATGACAGTGTACATATGAAACCTACAATACACACGATAAGTGAGTACATATGGCATCTACAATACACACGATGACAGTGTACATATGAAACATACAATACACACGATAACTCTGTACATACGACACCTACAGTACACACGAAAACTGTGTACATATGAAACCTACAATACACACGATAACTGTGTACATATGACACTTAAACTATACACGATAACTGTGTACATATGACACCTACAATACACACGATAACTGTGTACATATGACACCCACAATACACACTATAACTGTGTACATATGACACCTGCAATACACACAATAACTGTGTACATATGACCCCTACAATACACAAGATAACAGTGTACATATGACACCTATAATACACACGATAACTGTGTACATATGACACCTACAATACACACGATAACTGTGTACACATGGCACCGACAATACACACGATAACTGTACATATATGACACCTACAATAGACATGATAACTGTGAACATATGGCATCTACAATACACACGATGACAGTGTACACATGAAACCTACAATACACACGATAACTGTGTACATATGACAGCAACAATACACACGATAACTGTGTACATATGACACCTACAATACACACGATAACTGTGTACTTATGACACCTACAATACACACGCTAACTGTGTACATATGGCACTTACAATACACACGATAACTGTGTACATATGACACCTACAATACACACGATAACTGTGTACATATGGCATCTACAATACACACGATGATAGTGTACATATGAAACCTACAATACACACGATAACTGTGTACATTTGAAACCTACAATATACACGATAACTGTGTACACATGGCATCTACAATACACACGATGACAGTGTACACATGAAACCTACAGTACACACGATAACTGTGTACATATGGCAGCTACAATACACACGATAACTGTGTACATAAGAAACCTACAATACACACGATAACTCTGTACATATGGCATCTACAATACACACGATGACATTGTACATATGAAACCTACAATACACACGATAACTGTGTACATATGACACCTACAGTACACACGAAAACTGTGTACATATGACACCTAAAATACACACAATAAGTGAGTACATATGGCATCTACAATACACACGATGACGGTGTACATATGAAACCTGCAATACACACGATAACTGTGTACATATGACACCTACTGTACACACGAAAACTGTGTTCATATGAAACCTACAATACACACGATAACTGAGTACATATGGCATTTACAATACACACGATGACAGTCTACATATGAAACCAACAATACACACGAAAACTGTGTACATATGAAACCTACAATACACACGATAACTGTGTACATATGACACCTACAGTACACACGAAAACTGTGTACATATAACACCTAAAATACACACAATAAGTGAGTACATATGGCATCTACAATACACACGATGACGGTGTACATATGAAACCTGCAATACACACGATAACTGTGTACATATGACACCTACAGTACACACGAAAACTGTGTTCATATGAAACCTACAATACACACGATAACTGTGTACATATGGCATTTACAATACACACGATGACAGTCTACATATGAAACCAACAATACACACGAAAACTGTGTACATATGAAACCTACAATACACACGATAACTGTGTACATATGACACCCACAATACACACTATAACTGTGTACATATGACACCTGCAATACACACAATAACTGTGTACATATTACACCTACAATACACACGATAACAGTGTACATATGACACCTATAATACACACGATAACTGTGTACATATAAATTGATGGAAACACTGTATTTCTAAGGATGCAATAAATTATCTTTATTATTTATTATTATGACACCTACAATACACACAATAACTGTGTACACATGACACCGACAATACACACGATAACTGTGTACATATGACATCTACAATACACACGATAAGTGAGTACATATGACACCTACAATACACACGATGACTGTGTACATGTGACACCTACAATACACACGATAACTGTACATGTATGACACCTACAATAGACATGATAACTGTGTACATATGGCACCTACAATACACACGATAACTCTGTACATATGACACCTACAATACACACGATAACAGTGTACATATGACACCTATAATACACACGATAACTGTGTACATATGACACCTACAATACACACGATAACTGTGTGCATACGACACCTACAGTACACACGAAAACTGTGTACATATGAAACCTACAATACACACAGTGTACATATGACACCTATAACACACACGATAACTGTGTACATATGACACCTACAATACACACGATAATTGTGTACACATGACACCGACAATACACACGATAACAGTGTACATATGACATCTACAATACACACGATAAGTGAGTACATATGACACCTACAATACACACGATAACTGTGTACATATCACACCTACAATACACACGATAGCAGTGTACATATGACACCTATAATACACACGATAACTGTGTACATATGACACCTACAATACACACGATAACTGTGTACATACGACACCTACAGTACACACGAAAACTGTGTACATACGAAACCTACAATACACACGATAACTGTACATATGTGACACCTACAATACACATGATAACTGTGTACATATGGCACTTACAATACACACGATAACTGTGTACATATGACACCTACAATACACACGATGACAGTGTAATTATGAAACCTACAATACACACGATAACTGAGTACATTTGAAACCTACAATATACACGATAACTGTGTACACATGGCATCTACAATACACACAATAACAGTGTACACATGAAACCTACAGTACACACGATAACTGTGTACATATGGCAGCTACAATACACACGATAACTGTGTACATATGACACCTACAGTACACACAATAAGTGAGTACATATGGCATCCACAATACACACGATGACGGTGTACATATGAAACCTGCAATACACACGAAAACTGTGTACATATGAAACCTACAATACACACGATAACTGTGTACATATGGCATTTACATTACACACGATGACAGTCTACATATGAAACCAACAATACACACGATTACTGTGTACATATGACACGTACAATACACACGATAACTGTCTACATATGACCCCTACAATACACACGATAAGTGAGTACATATGGCATCTACAATACACACGATGACAGTGTACATATGATACATACAATACACACGATAACTCTGTAAATACGACACCTACAGTACACACGAAAACTGTGTACATATGAAACCTACAATACACACGATAACTGTGTACATATGACACTTAAACTACACACGATAACTGTGTACATATGACACCTACAATACACACGATAACTGTGTACATATGACACCCACAATACACACTATAACTGTGTACATATGACCCCTGCAATACACACAATAACTGTGTACATATGACACCTACAATACACAAGATAACAGTGTACATATGACACCTATAATACACACGATAAATGTGTACATATGACACCTACAATACACACGATAACTGTGTACACATGACACCGACAATAAACACGATAACTGTACATATGTGACACCTACAATAGACATGATAACTGTGAACATATGGCATCTACAATACACACGATAACTGTGTACATATGACACCTACAATACACACGATAACTGTGTACTTATGACACCTACAATACACACGCTAACTGTGTACATATGACACCTACAATACACACAATAAGTGAGTACATATGGCATCTACAATACACACGATGACGGTGTACATATGAAACCTGCAATACACACGATGATAGTGTACATATGACACCTACAGTACACACGAAAACTGTGTTCATATGAAACCTACAATACACACGATAACTGTGTACATATGGCATCTACAATACACACGATGACAGTGTACACATGAAACCTACAGTACACACGATAACTGTGTACATATGACACGTACAATACACACGATAACTGTGTACATATGACCCCTACAATACACACGATAAGTGAGTACATATGGCATCTACAATACACACGATGACAGTGTACATATGAAACATACAATACACACGATAACTCTGTAAATACGACACCTACAGTACACACGAAAACTGTGTACATATGAAACCTACAATACACACGATAACTGTGTACATATGACACTTAAACTACACACGATAACTGTGTACATATGACACCTACAATGCACACGATAACTGTGTACATATGACACCCACAATACACACTATAACTGTGTACATATGACCCCTGCAATACACACAATAACTGTGTACATATGACACCTACATTACACAAGATAACAGTGTACATATGACACCTATAATACACACGATAACTGTGTACATATGACACCTACAATACACACGATAACTGTGTACACATGACACCGACAATAAACACGATAACTGTACATATGTGACACCTACAATAGACATGATAACTGTGAACATATGGCATCTACAATACACACGATAACTGTGTACATATGACACCTACAATACACACGATAACTGTGTACTTATGACACCTACAATACACACGCTAACTGTGTACATATGGCACTTACAATACACACGATAACTGTGTACATATGACACCTACAATACACACGATAACTGTGTACATATGGCATCTGCAATACACACGATGATAGTGTACATATGAAACCTACAATACACACGATAACTGTGTACATTTGAAACCTACAATATACACGATAACTGTGTACACATGGCATCTACAATACACACGATGACAGTGTACACATGAAACCTACAGTACACACGATAACTGTGTACATATGGCAGCTACAATACACACGATAACTGTGTACATAAGAAACCTACAATACACACGATAACTGTGTACATATGGCATCTACAATACACACGATGACAGTGTACATATGAAACCTACAATACACACGATAACTGTGTACATATGACACCTACAGTACACACGAAAACTGTGTACATATGACACGTACAATACACACGATAAGTGAGTACATATGGCATCTACAATACACACGATGACAGTGAACATATGAAACATACAATACACACGATAACTCTGTACATACGACACCTACAGTACACACGAAAACTGTGTACATATGAAACCTACAATACACACGATAACTGAGTACATATGACACCCACAATACACACTATAACTGTGTACATATGACACCTGCAATACACACAATAACTTTGTACATATGACACCTACAATACACACGATAACAGTGTACATATGACACCTATAATACACACGATAACTGTGTACATATAAACTGATGGAAACACTGTATTTCTAAGGATGCAATAAATTATCTTTATTATTTATTATTATGACACCGACAATACACACGATAACTGTGTACATATGACATCTACAATACACACGATAAGTGAGTACATATGACACATACAATACACACGATGACTGTGTACATGTGACACCTACAATACACACGATAACTGTACATATATGACACCTACAATACACATGATAACTGTGTACATATGGTACTTTCAATACACATGATAGCTGTGTACATGTGACACCTACAATACACACGATAACTGTGTACATATGACACCTACAATACACTCGATAACTGTACATTTGAAACATACAATACACACGATAACTGTGTACATATGACACCTACAACACACACGATAACTTTGTACATATAGCAACTACAATACACACGATAACTGTGTACATATGACACCTACAATTCACATGATAACTGTGTACATTTTAAACCTATAATATATAGGATAACTGTGTACATATGAAACCTACACTACACGCGATAACTGTGTACATATGAAACCTACACTACACACGATACCTGTGTACATTTGAAACCTACAATACACACGATAACTGTGTTCATATGAAACCTACACTACACACGATAACTGTGTACATATGAAACCTACACTACACACGATAACTGTGTACATATGACACCTACAATACACACGATTAGTGTGTACATATGACACATAGAATACACACGATAACTGTACATATTTGACACCTACAATACACATGATAACTGTGTACATATGGCACTTACAATACACACGATAACTGTGTACATATGACACCTACAATACACACGATAACTGTGTACATATGGCATCTACAATACACACGATGACAGTGTACATATGACAGCTACAATACCCACGATAACTGTGTACATTTGAAACCAACAATATACACCATAACTTTGTACACATGGCATCTACAATACACACGATGACAGTGTACACATGAAACCTACAATACACACGATAACTGTGTACATATGACAGCTACAATACACACGATAACTGTGTACATATGAAACCGACAATACACACGATAACTGTGTACATATGGCGTCTACAATACACACGATGACAGTGAACATATGAAACCTACAATACACACGATAACTGTGTATATATGACACCTACAGTACACACGAAAACTGTGTACATATGACACCTACAATACACACAATAAGTGAGTACATATGGCATCTACAATACACACGATGACGGTGTACATATGAAACCTGCAATACGCACGATAACTGTGAACAAATGAAACCGACAATACACACGATAACTGTGTACATATGGCATTTACAATACACACGATGACAATCTACATATGAAAATAACAATACACACGATAACTGTGTACATATGACACGTACAATACACACGATAACTGTGTACATATGACCCCTACAAGACACACGATAAGTGAGTACATATGGCATCTACAATACACACGATGACAGTGTACATTTGAAACCTACAATACACACGATAACTGGGTACATATGACACCTACAATGCACACGATGAGTGTGTACATATGAAACCGACAATACACACGATAACTGTGTACATATGGCATTTACAATACACACGATGACAGTCTACATATGAAACCAACAATACACACGATAACTGTGTACATATGACACGTACAATACACACGATAAGTGAGTACATATGGCATCTACAATACACACGATGACAGTGTACATATGAAACATACAATACACACGATAACTCTGTACATATGAAACCTACACTACACACGATAACTGTGTACATTTGAAACCTACAATACACACGATAACTGTGTACATATGACACCTACAATGCACACGATGAGTGTGTACATATGACACTTACAATACACATGATAACTGTACATATATGACACCTACAATACACATGATAACTGTGTACATATGGCACTTACAATACACACGATAACTGTGTACATATGACACCTACAATACACACGATAACTGTGTACATATGGCATCTACAATACACACGATGACAGTGTACATATGAAACCTACAATACACACGATAACTGTGTACATTTGAAATCTACAATATACACGATAACTGTGTACACATGGCATCTACAATACACACGATGACAGTGTACACATGAAACCTACAGTACACACGATAACTGTGTACATATGGAAGCTACAATACACACGATAACTGTGTGCATATGAAACCTACAATACACACGATAACTGTGTACATATGGCATCTACAATACACACGATGACAGTGTACATATGAAACCTACAATACACACGATAAGTGAGTACATATGGCATCTACAATACACACGATGACAGTGTACATATGAAACATACAATACACACGATAACTCTGTACATACGACACCTACAGTACACACGAAAACTGTGTACATATGAAACCTACAATACACACGATAACTGTGTACATATGACACTTAAACTATACACGATAACTGTGTACATATGACACCTACAATACACACGATAACTGTGTACATATGACACCCACAATACACACTATAACTGTGTACATATGACACCTGCAATACACACAATAACTGTGTACATATGACCCCTACAATACACAAGATAACAGTGTACATATGACACCTATAATACACACGATAACTGTGTACATATGACACCTACAATACACACGATAACTGTGTACACATGGCACCGACAATACACACGATAACTGTACATATATGACACCTACAATAGACATGATAACTGTGAACATATGGCATCTACAATACACACGATGACAGTGTACACATGAAACCTACAATACACACGATAACTGTGTACATATGACAGCAACAATACACACGATAACTGTGTACATATGACACCTACAATACACACGATAACTGTGTACTTATGACACCTACAATACACACGCTAACTGTGTACATATGGCACTTACAATACACACGATAACTGTGTACATATGACACCTACAATACACACGATAACTGTGTACATATGGCATCTACAATACACACGATGATAGTGTACATATGAAACCTACAATACACACGATAACTGTGTACATTTGAAACCTACAATATACACGATAACTGTGTACACATGGCATCTACAATACACACGATGACAGTGTACACATGAAACCTACAGTACACACGATAACTGTGTACATATGGCAGCTACAATACACACGATAACTGTGTACATAAGAAACCTACAATACACACGATAACTGTGTACATATGGCATCTACAATACACACGATGACATTGTACATATGAAACCTACAATACACACGATAACTGTGTACATATGACACCTACAGTACACACGAAAACTGTGTACATATGACACCTAAAATACACACAATAAGTGAGTACATATGGCATCTACAATACACACGATGACGGTGTACATATGAAACCTGCAATACACACGATAACTGTGTACATATGACACCTACTGTACACACGAAAACTGTGTTCATATGAAACCTACAATACACACGATAACTGAGTACATATGGCATTTACAATACACACGATGACAGTCTACATATGAAACCAACAATACACACGAAAACTGTGTACATATGAAACCTACAATACACACGATAACTGTGTACATATGACACCTACAGTACACACGAAAACTGTGTACATATAACACCTAAAATACACACAATAAGTGAGTACATATGGCATCTACAATACACACGATGACGGTGTACATATGAAACCTGCAATACACACGATAACTGTGTACATATGACACCTACAGTACACACGAAAACTGTGTTCATATGAAACCTACAATACACACGATAACTGTGTACATATGGCATTTACAATACACACGATGACAGTCTACATATGAAACCAACAATACACACGAAAACTGTGTACATATGAAACCTACAATACACACGATAACTGTGTACATATGACACCCACAATACACACTATAACTGTGTACATATGACACCTGCAATACACACAATAACTGTGTACATATTACACCTACAATACACACGATAACAGTGTACATATGACACCTATAATACACACGATAACTGTGTACATATAAATTGATGGAAACACTGTATTTCTAAGGATGCAATAAATTATCTTTATTATTTATTATTATGACACCTACAATACACACAATAACTGTGTACACATGACACCGACAATACACACGATAACTGTGTACATATGACATCTACAATACACACGATAAGTGAGTACATATGACACCTACAATACACACGATGACTGTGTACATGTGACACCTACAATACACACGATAACTGTACATGTATGACACCTACAATAGACATGATAACTGTGTACATATGGCACCTACAATACACACGATAACTCTGTACATATGACACCTACAATACACACGATAACAGTGTACATATGACACCTATAATACACACGATAACTGTGTACATATGACACCTACAATACACACGATAACTGTGTGCATACGACACCTACAGTACACACGAAAACTGTGTACATATGAAACCTACAATACACACAGTGTACATATGACACCTATAACACACACGATAACTGTGTACATATGACACCTACAATACACACGATAATTGTGTACACATGACACCGACAATACACACGATAACAGTGTACATATGACATCTACAATACACACGATAAGTGAGTACATATGACACCTACAATACACACGATAACTGTGTACATATCACACCTACAATACACACGATAGCAGTGTACATATGACACCTATAATACACACGATAACTGTGTACATATGACACCTACAATACACACGATAACTGTGTACATACGACACCTACAGTACACACGAAAACTGTGTACATACGAAACCTACAATACACACGATAACTGTACATATGTGACACCTACAATACACATGATAACTGTGTACATATGGCACTTACAATACACACGATAACTGTGTACATATGACACCTACAATACACACGATGACAGTGTAATTATGAAACCTACAATACACACGATAACTGAGTACATTTGAAACCTACAATATACACGATAACTGTGTACACATGGCATCTACAATACACACAATAACAGTGTACACATGAAACCTACAGTACACACGATAACTGTGTACATATGGCAGCTACAATACACACGATAACTGTGTACATATGACACCTACAGTACACACAATAAGTGAGTACATATGGCATCCACAATACACACGATGACGGTGTACATATGAAACCTGCAATACACACGAAAACTGTGTACATATGAAACCTACAATACACACGATAACTGTGTACATATGGCATTTACATTACACACGATGACAGTCTACATATGAAACCAACAATACACACGATAACTGTGTACATATGACACGTACAATACACACGATAACTGTGTACATATGACCCCTACAATACACACGATAAGTGAGTACATATGGCATCTACAATACACACGATGACAGTGTACATATGATACATACAATACACACGATAACTCTGTAAATACGACACCTACAGTACACACGAAAACTGTGTACATATGAAACCTACAATACACACGATAACTGTGTACATATGACACTTAAACTACACACGATAACTGTGTACATATGACACCTACAATACACACGATAACTGTGTACATATGACACCCACAATACACACTATAACTGTGTACATATGACCCCTGCAATACACACAATAACTGTGTACATATGACACCTACAATACACAAGATAACAGTGTACATATGACACCTATAATACACACGATAACTGTGTACATATGACACCTACAATACACACGATAACTGTGTACACATGACACCGACAATAAACACGATAACTGTACATATGTGACACCTACAATAGACATGATAACTGTGAACATATGGCATCTACAATACACACGATAACTGTGTACATATGACACCTACAATACACACGATAACTGTGTACTTATGACACCTACAATACACACGCTAACTGTGTACATATGACACCTACAATACACACAATAAGTGAGTACATATGGCATCTACAATACACACGATGACGGTGTACATATGAAACCTGCAATACACACGATGATAGTGTACATATGACACCTACAGTACACACGAAAACTGTGTTCATATGAAACCTACAATACACACGATAACTGTGTACATATGGCATCTACAATACACACGATGACAGTGTACACATGAAACCTACAGTACACACGATAACTGTGTACAAATGACACGTACAATACACACGATAACTGTGTACATATGACCCCTACAATACACACGATAAGTGAGTACATATGGCATCTACAATACACACGATGACAGTGTACATATGAAACATACAATACACACGATAACTCTGTAAATACGACACCTACAGTACACACGAAAACTGTGTACATATGAAACCTACAATACACACGATAACTGTGTACATATGACACTTAAACTACACACGATAACTGTGTACATATGACACCTACAATGCACACGATAACTGTGTACATATGACACCCACAATACACACTATAACTGTGTACATATGACCCCTGCAATACACACAATAACTGTGTACATATGACACCTACATTACACAAGATAACAGTGTACATATGACACCTATAATACACACGATAACTGTGTACATATGACACCTACAATACACAC
>NW_028188722.1:0-62371 GCF_978046115.1 Saccoglossus kowalevskii | reverse complement strand
CAGTTATGTGAACACTTAGATAAGAGACACTATCAGTTATGTGAACACTTAGATGAGAGACACTATCAATTATGTGAACACTTAGATGAGAGACACTATCAATTATGTGAAAACTTAGATGAGAGACACTATCAATTATGTGAACACTTAGAAGAGAGACACTATCAATTATGTGAAAACTTAGATGAGGGACACTATCAATTATGTGAACACTCAGATGGGGGACACTATCAATTATGTGAACACTTCGATCAGAGACACTATCAATTATGTGAACACTTAGATCAGAGACACTATCAATTATGTGAACACTTAGATCAGAGACACTATCAATTATGTGAACACTTAGATGAGAGACACTATCAATTATGTGAACACTTAGATGAGAGACACTATCAATTATGTGAACACTTAGATGAGAGACACTATCAATTATGTGAGCACTTAGATCAGAGACACTATCAATTATGTGAACACTCAGATCAGAGACACTATCAATTATGTGAACACTTAGATCAGAGACACTATCAATTATCTGAACACTTGGATCAGAGACACTATCAATTATGTGAACACTTAGATAAGAGACACTATCAATTATGTGAACACTTAGATCAGAGACACTATCAATTATGTGAACACTTAGATGAGAGACACTATCAATTATGTGAAAACTTAGATGAGAGACACTATCAATTATGTGAACACTTAGAAAAGAGACACTATCAATTATGTGAAAACTTAGATTAGGGACACTATCAATTATGTGAACACTCAGATGAGGGACACTATCAATTATGTGAACACTTAGATCAGAGACACTATCAATTATGTGAACACTTAGATCAGAGACACTATCAATTATGTGAACACTTAGATCAGAGACACTATCAATTATGTGAACACTTAGATCAGAGACACTATCAATCATGTGAACACTTAGATCAGAGACATTATCAATTATGTGAACACTTAGATCAGAGACACTATCAATTATGTTAACACTTAGATGAGAGACACTATCAATTATGTGAACACTTAGATGAGAGACACTATCAATTATGTGAACACTTAGATCAGAGACACTATCAATTATGTGAACACTTAGATCAGAGACACTATCAATTATGTGAACACTTAGATCAGAGACACTATCAATTATGTGAACACTTAGATCAGAGACATTATCAATTATGTGAACACTTAGATCAGAGACACTATCAATTATGTTAACACTTAGATGAGAGACACTATCAATTATGTGAACACTTAGATGAGAGACACTATCAATTATGTGAACACTTAGATCAGAGACACTATCGATTATGTGAACACTTAGATGAGAGACACTATCAATTATGTGAACACTTAGATGAGGGACACTATCAGTTATGTGAACACTTAGATGAGAGACACTATCAATTATGTGAACACTTAGATGAGAGACACTATCAATTATGTGAAAACTTAGATGAGAGACACTATCAATTATGTGAACACTTAGAAAAGAGACACTATCAATTATGAGAAAACTTAGATGAGGGACACTATCAATTATGTGAACACTCAGATGAGGGACACTATCAATTATGTGAACACTTAGATCAGAGACACTATCAATTATGTGAACACTTAGATCAGAGACACTATCAATTATGTGAACACTTAGATGAGAGACACTATCAATTATGTGAACACTTAGATCAGAGACACTGTCGATTATGTGAACACTCAGATGAGAGACACTATCAATTATGTGAACACTCAGATGAGAGACACTATCAATTATGTGAACACTCAGATGAGAGACACTATCAATTATGTGAACACTTAGATGAGAGACACTATCAATTATGTGAACACTTAGATCAGAGACACTATCAATTATGTGAACACTTAGATGAGAGACACTATCAATTATGTGAACACTCAGATGAGAGACACTATCAATTATGTGAACACTCAGATGAGAGACACTATCAATTATGTGAACACTTAGATGAGAGACACTATCAATTATGTGAACACTTAGATGAGGGACACTATCAGTTATGTGAACACTTAGATGAGAGACACTATCAATTATGTGAACACTTAGATGAGAGACACTATCAATTATGTGAAAACTTAGATGAGGGACACTATCAGTTATGTGAACACTTAGATGAGAGACACTATCAATTATGTGAACACTTAGATGAGAGACACTATCAATTATGTGAAAACTTAGATGAGAGACACTATCAATTATGTGAACACTTAGAAAAGAGACACTATCAATTATGAGAAAACTTAGATGAGGGACACTATCAATTATGTGAACACTCAGATGAGGGACACTATCAATTATGTGAACACTTAGATCAGAGACACTATCAATTATGTGAACACTTAGATCAGAGACACTATCAATTATGTGAACACTTAGATCAGAGACACTATCAATTATGTGAACACTTAGATCAGAGACACTATCAATTATGTGAACACTTAGATCAGAGACATTATCAATTATGTGAACACTTAGATCAGAGACACTATCAATTATGTTAACACTCAGATGAGAGACACTATCAATTATGTGAACACTTAGATGAGAGACACTATCAATTATGTGAACACTCAGATGAGAGACACTATCAATTATGTGAACACTCAGATGAGGGACACTATCAATTATGTGAACACTTAGATCAGAGACACTATCAATTATGTGAACACTTAGATCAGAGACACTATCAATTATGTGAACACTTAGATCAGAGACACTATCAATTATGTGAACACTTAGATCAGAGACACTATCGATTATGTGAAACACTAAGATCAGAGACACTATCAATTATGTTAACACTCAGATGAGAGACACTATCAATTATGTGAACACTTAGATGAGAGACACTATCAATTATGTGAACACTTAGATCAGAGACACTGTCGATTATGTGAACACTCAGATGAGAGACACTATCAATTATGTGAACACTCAGATGAGAGACACTATCAATTATGTGAACACTCAGATGAGAGACACTATCAATTATGTGAACAGTTAGATGAGAGACACTATCAATTATGTGAACACTTAGATCAGAGACACTGTCGATTATGTGAACACTCAGATGAGAGACACTATCAATTATGTGAACACTCAGATGAGAGACACTATCAATTATGTGAACACTTAGATGAGAGACACTATCAATTATGTGAACACTTAGATCAGAGACACTGTCGATTATGTGAACACTCAGATGAGAGACACTATCAATTATGTGAACACTCAGATGAGAGACACTATCAATTATGTGAACACTCAGATGAGAGACACTATCAATTATGTGAACAGTTAGATGAGAGACACTATCAATTATGTGAACACTTAGATCAGAGACACTATCAATTATGTGAACACTTAGATGAGAGACACTATCAATTATGTGAACACTCAGATGAGAGACACTATCAATTATGTGAACACTCAGATGAGAGACACTATCAATTATGTGAACACTTAGATGAGAGACACTATCAATTATGTGAACACTCAGATGAGAGACACTATCAGTTATGTGAACACTTAGATGAGGGACACTATCAGTTATGTGAACACTTAGATGAGAGACACTATCAATTATGTGAACACTTAGATGAGAGACACTATCAATTATGTGAAAACTTAGATGAGAGACACTATCAATTATGTGAACACTTAGAAAAGAGACACTATCAATTATGAGAAAACTTAGATGAGGGACACTATCAATTATGAGAAAACTTAGATGAGGGACACTATCAATTATGTGAACACTTAGATGAGAGACACTATCAATTATGTGAACACTTAGATCAGAGACACTATCAATTATGTGAACACTTAGATCAGAGACACTATCAATTATGTGAACACTTAGATCAGAGACACTATCAATTATGTGAACACTTAGATCAGAGACATTATCAATTATGTGAACACTTAGATCAGAGACACTATCAATTATGTTAACACTTAGATCAGAGACACTATCAATTATGTTAACACTCAGATGAGAGACACTATCAATTATGTGAACACTTAGATGAGAGACACTATCAATTATGTGAACACTCAGATGAGAGACACTATCAATTATGTGAACACTCAGATGAGAGACACTATCAATAATGTGAACACTCAGATGAGAGACACTATCAATTATGTGAACACTTAGATGAGAGACACTATCAATTATGTGAACACTCAGCTCAGAGACACTATCAATTATGTGAACACTTAGATCAGAGACACTATCAATTATGTGAACACTTAGATCAGAGACATTATCAATTATGTGAACACTTAGATCAGAGACACTATCAATTATGTGAACACTTAGATCTGAGACACTATCAATTATGTGAACACTTAGATCAGAGACACTGTCGATTATGTGAACACTTAGATCAGAGACACTGTCGATTATGTGAACACTTAGATCAGAGACACTATCAATTATGTGAACACTTAGATCAGAGACACAATCAATTATGTGAACACTTAGATCAGAGACACTATCGATTATGTGAAAAACTTAGATCAGAGACACTATCGATTATGTGAAAAACTTAGATCAGAGACACTATCAATTATGTGAACACTTAGATGAGAGACACTATCAATTATGTGAACACTTAGATCAGAGACACTGTCGATTATGTGAACACTCAGATGAGAGACACTATCAATTATGTGAACACTCAGATGAGAGACACTATCAATTATGTGAACACTCAGATGAGAGACACTATCAATTATGTGAACACTCAGATGAGAGACACTATCAATTATGTGAACACTTAGATGAGAGACACTATCAATTATGTGAACACTTAGATGAGAGACACTATCAATTATGTGAACACTCAGATGAGAGACACTATCAATTATGTGAACACTCAGATGAGAGACACTATCAATTATGTGAACACTCAGATGAGAGACACTATCAATTATGTGAACACTCAGATGAGAGACACTATCAATTATGTGAACACTTAGATGAGAGACACTATCAATTATGTGAACACTTAGATGAGAGACACTATCAATTATGTGAACACTTAGATGAGAGACACTATCAATTATGTGAACACTTAGATGAGAGACACTATCAATTATGTGAACACTCAGATGAGAGACACTATCAATTATGTGAACACTCAGATGAGAGACACTATCAATTATGTGAACACTCAGATGATAGACACTATCAATTATGTGAACACTTAGATGAGAGACACTATCAATTATGTGAACACTCAGATGAGAGACACTATCAATTATGTGAACACTCAGATGAGAGACACTATCAATTATGTGAACACTTAGATGAGAGACACTATCAATTATGTGAACACTCAGATGAGAGACACTATCAATTATGTGAACACTTAGATGAGAGACACTATCAATTATGTGAACACTCAGACCAGAGACACTATCAATTATGTGAACACTCAGATCAGAGACACTATCAATTATGTGAACACTTAGATCAGAGACACTATCAATTATGTGAACACTTAGATCAGAGACATTATCAATTATGTGAACACTTAGATCAGAGACACTATCAATTATGTTAACACTCAGATGAGAGACACTATCAATTATGTGAACACTTAGATGAGAGACACTATCAATTATGTGAACACTCAGATGAGAGACACTATCAATTATGTGAACACTCAGATGAGGGACACTATCAATTATGTGAACACTTAGATCAGAGACACTATCAATTATGTGAACACTTAGATCAGAGACACTATCAATTATGTGAACACTTAGATCAGAGACACTATCAATTATGTGAACACTTAGATCAGAGACACTATCGATTATGTGAAACACTAAGATCAGAGACACTATCAATTATGTTAACACTCAGATGAGAGACACTATCAATTATGTGAACACTTAGATGAGAGACACTATCAATTATGTGAACACTTAGATCAGAGACACTGTCGATTATGTGAACACTCAGATGAGAGACACTATCAATTATGTGAACACTCAGATGAGAGACACTATCAATTATGTGAACACTCAGATGAGAGACACTATCAATTATGTGAACAGTTAGATGAGAGACACTATCAATTATGTGAACACTTAGATCAGAGACACTGTCGATTATGTGAACACTCAGATGAGAGACACTATCAATTATGTGAACACTCAGATGAGAGACACTATCAATTATGTGAACACTTAGATGAGAGACACTATCAATTATGTGAACACTTAGATCAGAGACACTGTCGATTATGTGAACACTCAGATGAGAGACACTATCAATTATGTGAACACTCAGATGAGAGACACTATCAATTATGTGAACACTCAGATGAGAGACACTATCAATTATGTGAACAGTTAGATGAGAGACACTATCAATTATGTGAACACTTAGATCAGAGACACTATCAATTATGTGAACACTTAGATGAGAGACACTATCAATTATGTGAACACTCAGATGAGAGACACTATCAATTATGTGAACACTCAGATGAGAGACACTATCAATTATGTGAACACTTAGATGAGAGACACTATCAATTATGTGAACACTCAGATGAGAGACACTATCAGTTATGTGAACACTTAGATGAGGGACACTATCAGTTATGTGAACACTTAGATGAGAGACACTATCAATTATGTGAACACTTAGATGAGAGACACTATCAATTATGTGAAAACTTAGATGAGAGACACTATCAATTATGTGAACACTTAGAAAAGAGACACTATCAATTATGAGAAAACTTAGATGAGGGACACTATCAATTATGAGAAAACTTAGATGAGGGACACTATCAATTATGTGAACACTTAGATGAGAGACACTATCAATTATGTGAACACTTAGATCAGAGACACTATCAATTATGTGAACACTTAGATCAGAGACACTATCAATTATGTGAACACTTAGATCAGAGACACTATCAATTATGTGAACACTTAGATCAGAGACATTATCAATTATGTGAACACTTAGATCAGAGACACTATCAATTATGTTAACACTTAGATCAGAGACACTATCAATTATGTTAACACTCAGATGAGAGACACTATCAATTATGTGAACACTTAGATGAGAGACACTATCAATTATGTGAACACTCAGATGAGAGACACTATCAATTATGTGAACACTCAGATGAGAGACACTATCAATAATGTGAACACTCAGATGAGAGACACTATCAATTATGTGAACACTTAGATGAGAGACACTATCAATTATGTGAACACTCAGCTCAGAGACACTATCAATTATGTGAACACTTAGATCAGAGACACTATCAATTATGTGAACACTTAGATCAGAGACATTATCAATTATGTGAACACTTAGATCAGAGACACTATCAATTATGTGAACACTTAGATCTGAGACACTATCAATTATGTGAACACTTAGATCAGAGACACTGTCGATTATGTGAACACTTAGATCAGAGACACTGTCGATTATGTGAACACTTAGATCAGAGACACTATCAATTATGTGAACACTTAGATCAGAGACACAATCAATTATGTGAACACTTAGATCAGAGACACTATCGATTATGTGAAAAACTTAGATCAGAGACACTATCGATTATGTGAAAAACTTAGATCAGAGACACTATCAATTATGTGAACACTTAGATGAGAGACACTATCAATTATGTGAACACTTAGATCAGAGACACTGTCGATTATGTGAACACTCAGATGAGAGACACTATCAATTATGTGAACACTCAGATGAGAGACACTATCAATTATGTGAACACTCAGATGAGAGACACTATCAATTATGTGAACACTCAGATGAGAGACACTATCAATTATGTGAACACTTAGATGAGAGACACTATCAATTATGTGAACACTTAGATGAGAGACACTATCAATTATGTGAACACTCAGATGAGAGACACTATCAATTATGTGAACACTCAGATGAGAGACACTATCAATTATGTGAACACTCAGATGAGAGACACTATCAATTATGTGAACACTCAGATGAGAGACACTATCAATTATGTGAACACTTAGATGAGAGACACTATCAATTATGTGAACACTTAGATGAGAGACACTATCAATTATGTGAACACTTAGATGAGAGACACTATCAATTATGTGAACACTTAGATGAGAGACACTATCAATTATGTGAACACTCAGATGAGAGACACTATCAATTATGTGAACACTCAGATGAGAGACACTATCAATTATGTGAACACTCAGATGATAGACACTATCAATTATGTGAACACTTAGATGAGAGACACTATCAATTATGTGAACACTCAGATGAGAGACACTATCAATTATGTGAACACTCAGATGAGAGACACTATCAATTATGTGAACACTTAGATGAGAGACACTATCAATTATGTGAACACTCAGATGAGAGACACTATCAATTATGTGAACACTTAGATGAGAGACACTATCAATTATGTGAACACTCAGACCAGAGACACTATCAATTATGTGAACACTCAGATCAGAGACACTATCAATTATGTGAACACTTAGACCAGAGACACTATCAATTATGTGAACACTTAGATGAGGGACACTATGAATTATGTGAACACTTAGATGAGAGATACTATGAATTATGTGAACACTTAGATGAGAGACACTATCAATTATGTGAACACTTAGATGAGAGACACTATCAATTATGTGAACACTTAGATGAGAGACACTATCAATTATGTGAAAACTTAGATGAGAGACACTATCAATTATGTGAACACTTAGAAAAGAGACACTATCAATTATGAGAAAACTTAGATGAGGGACACTATCAATTATGTGAACACTCAGATGAGGGACACTATCAATTATGTGAACACTTAGATCAGAGACACTATCAATTATGTGAACACTTAGATCAGAGACACTATCAATTATGTGAACACTTAGATCAGAGACACTATCAATTATGTGAACACTTAGATCAGAGACACTATCAATTATGTGAACACTTAGATCAGAGACATTATCAATTATGTGAACACTTAGATCAGAGACACTATCAATTATGTTAACACTCAGATGAGAGACACTATCAATTATGTGAACACTTAGATGAGAGACACTATCAATTATGTGAACACTCAGATGAGAGACACTATCAATTATGTGAACACTCAGATGAGAGACACTATCAATTATGTGAACACTCAGATGAGAGACACTATCAATTATGTGAACACTTAGATGAGAGACACTATCAATTATGTGAACACTCAGCTCAGAGACACTATCAATTATGTGAACACTTAGATCAGAGACATTATCAATTATGTGAACACTTAGATCAGAGACACTATCAATTATGTTAACACTCAGATGAGAGACACTATCAATTATGTGAACACTTAGATCTGAGACACTATCAATTATGTGAACACTTAGATCAGAGACACTGTCGATTATGTGAACACTTAGATCAGAGACACTATCAATTATGTGAACACTTAGATCAGAGACACAATCAATTATGTGAACACTTAGATCAGAGACACTATCAATTATGTGAACACTTAGATCAGAGACACTATCGATTATGTGAAAAACTTAGATCAGAGACACTATCAATTATGTTAACACTCAGATGAGAGACACTATCAATTATGTGAACACTTAGATGAGAGACACTATCAATTATGTGGACACTTAGATCAGAGACACTGTCGATTATGTGAACACTCAGATGAGAGACACTATCAATTATGTGAACACTCAGATGAGAGACACTATCAATTATGTGAACACTCAGATGAGAGACACTATCAATTATGTGAACACTTAGATGAGAGACACTATCAATTATGTGAACACTTAGATGAGAGACACTATCAATTATGTGAACACTTAGATGAGAGACACTATCAATTATGTGAACACTCAGATGAGAGACACTATCAATTATGTGAACACTCAGATGAGAGACACTATCAATTATGTGAACACTCAGATGAGAGACACTATCAATTATGTGAACACTCAGATGAGAGACACTATCAATTATGTGAACACTTAGATGAGAGACACTATCAATTATGTGAACACTTAGATGAGAGACACTATCAATTATGTGAACACTTAGATGAGAGACACTATCAATTATGTGAACACTTAGATGAGAGACACTATCAATTATGTGAACACTCAGATGAGAGACACTATCAATTATGTGAACACTCAGATGAGAGACACTATCAATTATGTGAACACTCAGATGATAGACACTATCAATTATGTGAACACTTAGATGAGAGACACTATCAATTATGTGAACACTCAGATGAGAGACACTATCAATTATGTGAACACTCAGATGAGAGACACTATCAATTATGTGAACACTTAGATGAGAGACACTATCAATTATGTGAACACTCAGATGAGAGACACTATCAATTATGTGAACACTTAGATGAGAGACACTATCAATTATGTGAACACTCAGATCAGAGACACTATCAATTATGTGAACACTTAGACCAGAGACACTATCAATTATGTGAACACTTAGATGAGGGACACTATGAATTATGTGAACACTTAGATGAGAGATACTATGAATTATGTGAACACTTAGATGAGAGACACTATCAATTATGTGAACACTTAGATGAGAGACACTATCAATTATGTGAACACTTAGATGAGAGACACTATCAATTATGTGAAAACTTAGATGAGAGACACTATCAATTATGTGAACACTTAGAAAAGAGACACTATCAATTATGAGAAAACTTAGATGAGGGACACTATCAATTATGTGAACACTCAGATGAGGGACACTATCAATTATGTGAACACTTAGATCAGAGACACTATCAATTATGTGAACACTTAGATCAGAGACACTATCAATTATGTGAACACTTAGATCAGAGACACTATCAATTATGTGAACACTTAGATCAGAGACACTATCAATTATGTGAACACTTAGATCAGAGACATTATCAATTATGTGAACACTTAGATCAGAGACACTATCAATTATGTTAACACTCAGATGAGAGACACTATCAATTATGTGAACACTTAGATGAGAGACACTATCAATTATGTGAACACTCAGATGAGAGACACTATCAATTATGTGAACACTCAGATGAGAGACACTATCAATTATGTGAACACTTAGATGAGAGACACTATCAATAATGTGAACACTCAGATGAGAGACACTATCAATTATGTGAACACTTAGATGAGAGACACTATCAATTATGTGAACACTCAGCTCAGAGACACTATCAATTATGTGAACACTTAGATCAGAGACATTATCAATTATGTGAACACTTAGATCAGAGACACTATCAATTATGTTAACACTCAGATGAGAGACACTATCAATTATGTGAACACTTAGATGTGAGACACTATCAATTATGTGAACACTTAGATCAGAGACACTGTCGATTATGTGAACACTTAGATCAGAGACACTATCGATTATGTGAAACACTTAGATCAGAGACACTATCAATTATGTTAACACTCAGATGAGAGACACTATCAATTATGTGAACACTTAGATGAGAGACACTATCAATTATGTGAACACTTAGATCAGAGACACTGTCGATTATGTGAACACTCAGATGAGAGACACTATCAATTATGTGAACACTCAGATGAGAGACACTATCAATTATGTGAACACTCAGATGAGAGACACTATCAATTATGTGAACACTTAGATGAGAGACACTATCAATTATGTGAACACTTAGATCAGAGACACTATCAATTATGTGAACACTTAGATGAGAGACACTATCAATTATGTGAACACTCAGATGAGAGACACTATCAATTATGTGAACACTCAGATGAGAGACACTATCAATTATGTGAACACTTAGATGAGAGACACTATCAATTATGTGAACACTTAGATGAGGGACACTATCAGTTATGTGAACACTTAGATGAGAGACACTATCAATTATGTGAACACTTAGATGAGAGACACTATCAATTATGTGAAAACTTAGATGAGGGACACTATCAGTTATGTGAACACTTAGATGAGAGACACTATCAATTATGTGAACACTTAGATGAGAGACACTATCAATTATGTGAAAACTTAGATGAGAGACACTATCAATTATGTGAACACTTAGAAAAGAGACACTATCAATTATGAGAAAACTTAGATGAGGGACACTATCAATTATGTGAACACTCAGATGAGGGACACTATCAATTATGTGAACACTTAGATCAGAGACACTATCAATTATGTGAACACTTAGATCAGACACTATCAATTATGTGAACACTTAGATCAGAGACACTATCAATTATGTGAACACTTAGATCAGAGACACTATCAATTATGTGAACACTTAGATCAGAGACATTATCAATTATGTGAACACTTAGATCAGAGACACTATCAATTATGTTAACACTCAGATGAGAGACACTATCAATTATGTGAACACTTAGATGAGAGACACTATCAATTATGTGAACACTCAGATGAGAGACACTATCAATTATGTGAACACTCAGATGAGGGACACTATCAATTATGTGAACACTTAGATCAGAGACACTATCAATTATGTGAACACTTAGATCAGAGACACTATCAATTATGTGAACACTTAGATCAGAGACACTATCAATTATGTGAACACTTAGATCAGAGACACAATCAATTATGTGAACACTTAGATCAGAGACACTATCAATTATGTGAACACTTAGATCAGAGACACTATCGATTATGTGAAACACTTAGATCAGAGACACTATCAATTATGTTAACACTCAGATGAGAGACACTATCAATTATGTGAACACTTAGATGAGAGACACTATCAATTATGTGAACACTTAGATCAGAGACACTGTCGATTATGTGAACACTCAGATGAGAGACACTATCAATTATGTGAACACTCAGATGAGAGACACTATCAATTATGTGAACACTCAGATGAGAGACACTATCAATTATGTGAACAGTTAGATGAGAGACACTATCAATTATGTGAACACTTAGATCAGAGACACTATCAATTATGTGAACACTTAGATGAGAGACACTATCAATTATGTGAACACTCAGATGAGAGACACTATCAATTATGTGAACACTCAGATGAGAGACACTATCAATTATGTGAACACTTAGATGAGAGACACTATCAATTATGTGAACACTCAGATGAGAGACACTATCAGTTATGTGAACACTTAGATGAGGGACACTATCAGTTATGTGAACACTTAGATGAGAGACACTATCAATTATGTGAACACTTAGATGAGAGACACTATCAATTATGTGAAAACTTAGATGAGAGACACTATCAATTATGTGAACACTTAGAAAAGAGACACTATCAATTATGAGAAAACTTAGATGAGGGACACTATCAATTATGTGAACACTCAGATGAGGGACACTATCAATTATGTGAACACTTAGATGAGAGACACTATCAATTATGTGAACACTTAGATCAGAGACACTATCAATTATGTGAACACTTAGATCAGAGACACTATCAATTATGTGAACACTTAGATCAGAGACACTATCAATTATGTGAACACTTAGATCAGAGACATTATCAATTATGTGAACACTTAGATCAGAGACACTATCAATTATGTTAACACTCAGATGAGAGACACTATCAATTATGTGAACACTTAGATGAGAGACACTATCAATTATGTGAACACTCAGATGAGAGACACTATCAATTATGTGAACACTCAGATGAGAGACACTATCAATTATGTGAACACTTAGATGAGAGACACTATCAATAATGTGAACACTCAGATGAGAGACACTATCAATTATGTGAACACTTAGATGAGAGACACTATCAATTATGTGAACACTCAGCTCAGAGACACTATCAATTATGTGAACACTTAGATCAGAGACATTATCAATTATGTGAACACTTAGATCAGAGACACTATCAATTATGTTAACACTCAGATGAGAGACACTATCAATTATGTGAACACTTAGATCTGAGACACTATCAATTATGTGAACACTTAGATCAGAGACACTGTCGATTATGTGAACACTTAGATCAGAGACACTATCAATTATGTGAACACTTAGATCAGAGACACAATCAATTATGTGAACACTTAGATCAGAGACACTATCAATTATGTGAACACTTAGATCAGAGACACTATCGATTATGTGAAAAACTTAGATCAGAGACACTATCAATTATGTTAACACTCAGATGAGAGACACTATCAATTATGTGAACACTTAGATGAGAGACACTATCAATTATGTGGACACTTAGATCAGAGACACTGTCGATTATGTGAACACTCAGATGAGAGACACTATCAATTATGTGAACACTCAGATGAGAGACACTATCAATTATGTGAACACTCAGATGAGAGACACTATCAATTATGTGAACACTCAGATGAGAGACACTATCAATTATGTGAACACTTAGATGAGAGACACTATCAATTATGTGAACACTTAGATGAGAGACACTATCAATTATGTGAACACTTAGATGAGAGACACTATCAATTATGTGAACACTCAGATGAGAGACACTATCAATTATGTGAACACTCAGATGAGAGACACTATCAATTATGTGAACACTCAGATGAGAGACACTATCAATTATGTGAACACTCAGATGAGAGACACTATCAATTATGTGAACACTTAGATGAGAGACACTATCAATTATGTGAACACTTAGATGAGAGACACTATCAATTATGTGAACACTTAGATGAGAGACACTATCAATTATGTGAACACTCAGATGAGAGACACTATCAATTATGTGAACACTCAGATGAGAGACACTATCAATTATGTGAACACTCAGATGAGAGACACTATCAATTATGTGAACACTCAGATCAGAGACACTATCAATTATGTGAACACTTAGACCAGAGACACTATCAATTATGTGAACACTTAGATGAGGGACACTATGAATTATGTGAACACTTAGATGAGAGACACTATCAATTATGTGAACACTTAGATGAGAGACACTATCAATTATGTGAACACTTAGATGAGAGACACTATCAATTATGTGAAAACTTAGATGAGAGACACTATCAATTATGTGAACACTTAGAAAAGAGACACTATCAATTATGAGAAAACTTAGATGAGGGACACTATCAATTATGTGAACACTCAGATGAGGGACACTATCAATTATGTGAACACTTAGATCAGAGACACTATCAATTATGTGAACACTTAGATCAGAGACACTATCAATTATGTGAACACTTAGATCAGAGACACTATCAATTATGTGAACACTTAGATCAGAGACACTATCAATTATGTGAACACTTAGATCAGAGACATTATCAATTATGTGAACACTTAGATCAGAGACACTATCAATTATGTTAACACTCAGATGAGAGACACTATCAATTATGTGAACACTTAGATGAGAGACACTATCAATTATGTGAACACTCAGATGAGAGACACTATCAATTATGTGAACACTCAGATGAGAGACACTATCAATTATGTGAACACTTAGATGAGAGACACTATCAATAATGTGAACACTCAGATGAGAGACACTATCAATTATGTGAACACTTAGATGAGAGACACTATCAATTATGTGAACACTCAGCTCAGAGACACTATCAATTATGTGAACACTTAGATCAGAGACATTATCAATTATGTGAACACTTAGATCAGAGACACTATCAATTATGTTAACACTCAGATGAGAGACACTATCAATTATGTGAACACTTAGATGTGAGACACTATCAATTATGTGAACACTTAGATCAGAGACACTGTCGATTATGTGAACACTTAGATCAGAGACACTATCGATTATGTGAAACACTTAGATCAGAGACACTATCAATTATGTTAACACTCAGATGAAAGACACTATCAATTATGTGAACACTTAGATGAGAGACACTATCAATTATGTGAACACTTAGATCAGAGACACTGTCGATTATGTGAACACTCAGATGAGAGACACTATCAATTATGTGAACACTCAGATGAGAGACACTATCAATTATGTGAACACTCAGATGAGAGACACTATCAATTATGTGAACACTTAGATGAGAGACACTATCAATTATGTGAACACTTAGATCAGAGACACTATCAATTATGTGAACACTTAGATGAGAGACACTATCAATTATGTGAACACTCAGATGAGAGACACTATCAATTATGTGAACACTCAGATGAGAGACACTATCAATTATGTGAACACTTAGATGAGAGACACTATCAATTATGTGAACACTTAGATGAGGGACACTATCAGTTATGTGAACACTTAGATGAGAGACACTATCAATTATGTGAACACTTAGATGAGAGACACTATCAATTATGTGAAAACTTAGATGAGGGACACTATCAGTTATGTGAACACTTAGATGAGAGACACTATCAATTATGTGAACACTTAGATGAGAGACACTATCAATTATGTGAAAACTTAGATGAGAGACACTATCAATTATGTGAACACTTAGAAAAGAGACACTATCAATTATGAGAAAACTTAGATGAGGGACACTATCAATTATGTGAACACTCAGATGAGGGACACTATCAATTATGTGAACACTTAGATCAGAGACACTATCAATTATGTGAACACTTAGATCAGAGACACTATCAATTATGTGAACACTTAGATCAGAGACACTATCAATTATGTGAACACTTAGATCAGAGACACTATCAATTATGTGAACACTTAGATCAGAGACATTATCAATTATGTGAACACTTAGATCAGAGACACTATCAATTATGTGAACACTCAGATGAGAGACACTATCAATTATGTGAACACTTAGATGAGAGACACTATCAATTATGTGAACACTCAGATGAGAGACACTATCAATTATGTGAACACTCAGATGAGGGACACTATCAATTATGTGAACACTTAGATCAGAGACACTATCAATTATGTGAACACTTAGATCAGAGACACTATCAATTATGTGAACACTTAGATCAGAGACACTATCAATTATGTGAACACTTAGATCAGAGACACAATCAATTATGTGAACACTTAGATCAGAGACACTATCAATTATGTGAACACTTAGATCAGAGACACTATCGATTATGTGAAACACTTAGATCAGAGACACTATCAATTATGTTAACACTCAGATGAGAGACACTATCAATTATGTGAACACTTAGATGAGAGACACTATCAATTATGTGAACACTTAGATCAGAGACACTGTCGATTATGTGAACACTCAGATGAGAGACACTATCAATTATGTGAACACTCAGATGAGAGACACTATCAATTATGTGAACACTCAGATGAGAGACACTATCAATTATGTGAACAGTTAGATGAGAGACACTATCAATTATGTGAACACTTAGATCAGAGACACTATCAATTATGTGAACACTTAGATGAGAGACACTATCAATTATGTGAACACTCAGATGAGAGACACTATCAATTATGTGAACACTCAGATGAGAGACACTATCAATTATGTGAACACTTAGATGAGAGACACTATCAATTATGTGAACACTCAGATGAGAGACACTATCAGTTATGTGAACACTTAGATGAGGGACACTATCAGTTATGTGAACACTTAGATGAGAGACACTATCAATTATGTGAACACTTAGATGAGAGACACTATCAATTATGTGAAAACTTAGATGAGAGACACTATCAATTATGTGAACACTTAGAAAAGAGACACTATCAATTATGAGAAAACTTAGATGAGGGACACTATCAATTATGTGAACACTCAGATGAGGGACACTATCAATTATGTGAACACTTAGATGAGAGACACTATCAATTATGTGAACACTTAGATCAGAGACACTATCAATTATGTGAACACTTAGATCAGAGACACTATCAATTATGTGAACACTTAGATCAGAGACACTATCAATTATGTGAACACTTAGATCAGAGACATTATCAATTATGTGAACACTTAGATCAGAGACACTATCAATTATGTTAACACTCAGATGAGAGACACTATCAATTATGTGAACACTTAGATGAGAGACACTATCAATTATGTGAACACTCAGATGAGAGACACTATCAATTATGTGAACACTCAGATGAGAGACACTATCAATTATGTGAACACTTAGATGAGAGACACTATCAATAATGTGAACACTCAGATGAGAGACACTATCAATTATGTGAACACTTAGATGAGAGACACTATCAATTATGTGAACACTCAGCTCAGAGACACTATCAATTATGTGAACACTTAGATCAGAGACATTATCAATTATGTGAACACTTAGATCAGAGACACTATCAATTATGTTAACACTCAGATGAGAGACACTATCAATTATGTGAACACTTAGATCTGAGACACTATCAATTATGTGAACACTTAGATCAGAGACACTGTCGATTATGTGAACACTTAGATCAGAGACACTATCAATTATGTGAACACTTAGATCAGAGACACAATCAATTATGTGAACACTTAGATCAGAGACACTATCAATTATGTGAACACTTAGATCAGAGACACTATCGATTATGTGAAAAACTTAGATCAGAGACACTATCAATTATGTTAACACTCAGATGAGAGACACTATCAATTATGTGAACACTTAGATGAGAGACACTATCAATTATGTGAACACTCAGATGAGAGACACTATCAATTATGTGAACACTCAGATGAGAGACACTATCAATTATGTGAACACTTAGATGAGAGACACTATCAATAATGTGAACACTCAGATGAGAGACACTATCAATTATGTGAACACTTAGATGAGAGACACTATCAATTATGTGAACACTTAGATGAGGGACACTATCAATTATGTGAACACTTAGATGAGAGATACTATGAATTATGTGAACACTTAGATGAGAGACACTATCAATTATGTGAACACTTAGATGAGAGACACTATCAATTATGTGAACACTTAGATGAGAGACACTATCAATTATATGAAAACTTAGATGAGAGACACTATCAATTATGTGAACACTTAGAAAAGAGACACTATCAATTATGAGAAAACTTAGATGAGGGACACTATCAATTATGTGAACACTCAGATGAGGGACACTATCAATTATGTGAACACTTAGATCAGAGACACTATCAATTATGTGAACACTTAGATCAGAGACACTATCAATTATGTGAACACTTAGATCAGAGACACTATCAATTATGTGAACACTTAGATCAGAGACATTATCAATTATGTGAACACTTAGATCAGAGACACTATCAATTATGTTAACACTCAGATGAGAGACACTATCAATTATGTGAACACTTAGATGAGAGACACTATCAATTATGTGAACACTCAGATGAGAGACACTATCAATTATGTGAACACTCAGATGAGAGACACTATCAATTATGTGAACACTTAGATGAGAGACACTATCAATAATGTGAACACTCAGATGAGAGACACTATCAATTATGTGAACACTTAGATGAGAGACACTATCAATTATGTGAACACTCAGCTCAGAGACACTATCAATTATGTGAACACTTAGATCAGAGACATTATCAATTATGTGAACACTTAGATCAGAGACACTATCAATTATGTTAACACTCAGATGAGAGACACTATCAATTATGTGAACACTTAGATGTGAGACACTATCAATTATGTGAACACTTAGATCAGAGACACTGTCGATTATGTGAACACTTAGATCAGAGACACTATCGATTATGTGAAACACTTAGATCAGAGACACTATCAATTATGTTAACACTCAGATGAGAGACACTATCAATTATGTGAACACTTAGATGAGAGACACTATCAATTATGTGAACACTTAGATCAGAGACACTGTCGATTATGTGAACACTCAGATGAGAGACACTATCAATTATGTGAACACTCAGATGAGAGACACTATCAATTATGTGAACACTCAGATGAGAGACACTATCAATTATGTGAACACTTAGATGAGAGACACTATCAATTATGTGAACACTTAGATCAGAGACACTATCAATTATGTGAACACTCAGATGAGAGACACTATCAATTATGTGAACACTCAGATGAGAGACACTATCAATTATGTGAACACTTAGATGAGAGACACTATCAATTATGTTAACACTCAGATGAGAGACACTATCAATTATGTGAACACTTAGATGAGAGACACTATCAATTATGTGAACACTCAGATGAGAGACACTATCAATTATGTGAACACTCAGATGAGGGACACTATCAATTATGTGAACACTTAGATCAGAGACACTATCAATTATGTGAACACTTAGATCAGAGACACTATCAATTATGTGAACACTTAGATCAGAGACACTATCAATTATGTGAACACTTAGATCAGAGACACAATCAATTATGTGAACACTTAGATCAGAGACACTATCAATTATGTGAACACTTAGATCAGAGACACTATCGATTATGTGAAACACTTAGATCAGAGACACTATCAATTATGTTAACACTCAGATGAGAGACACTATCAATTATGTGAACACTTAGATGAGAGACACTATCAATTATGTGAACACTTAGATCAGAGACACTGTCGATTATGTGAACACTCAGATGAGAGACACTATCAATTATGTGAACACTCAGATGAGAGACACTATCAATTATGTGAACACTCAGATGAGAGACACTATCAATTATGTGAACAGTTAGATGAGAGACACTATCAATTATGTGAACACTTAGATCAGAGACACTATCAATTATGTGAACACTTAGATGAGAGACACTATCAATTATGTGAACACTCAGATGAGAGACACTATCAATTATGTGAACACTCAGATGAGAGACACTATCAATTATGTGAACACTTAGATGAGAGACACTATCAATTATGTGAACACTCAGATGAGAGACACTATCAGTTATGTGAACACTTAGATGAGGGACACTATCAGTTATGTGAACACTTAGATGAGAGACACTATCAATTATGTGAACACTTAGATGAGAGACACTATCAATTATGTGAAAACTTAGATGAGAGACACTATCAATTATGTGAACACTTAGAAAAGAGACACTATCAATTATGAGAAAACTTAGATGAGGGACAATATCAATTATGTGAACACTCAGATGAGGGACACTATCAATTATGAAAACACTTAGATGAGAGACACTATCAATTATGTGAACACTTAGATCAGAGACACTATCAATTATGTGAACACTTAGATCAGAGACACTATCAATTATGTGAACACTTAGATCAGAGACACTATCAATTATGTGAACACTTAGATCAGAGACATTATCAATTATGTGAACACTTAGATGAGAGACACTATCAATTATGTTAACACTCAGATGAGAGACACTATCAATTATGTGAACACTTAGATGAGAGACACTATCAATTATGTGAACACTCAGATGAGAGACACTATCAATTATGTGAACACTCAGATGAGAGACACTATCAATTATGTGAACACTTAGATGAGAGACACTATCAATAATGTGAACACTCAGATGAGAGACACTATCAATTATGTGAACACTTAGATGAGAGACACTATCAATTATGTGAACACTCAGCTCAGAGACACTATCAATTATGTGAACACTTAGATCAGAGACATTATCAATTATGTGAACACTTAGATCGGAGACACTATCAATTATGTTAACACTCAGATGAGAGACACTATCAATTATGTGAACACTTAGATCTGAGACACTATCAATTATGTGAACACTTAGATCAGAGACACTGTCGATTATGTGAACACTTAGATCAGAGACACTATCAATTATGTGAACACTTAGATCAGAGACACAATCAATTATGTGAACACTTAGATCAGAGACACTATCAATTATGTGAACACTTAGATCAGAGACACTATCGATTATGTGAAAAACTTAGATCAGAGACACTATCAATTATGTTAACACTCAGATGAGAGACACTATCAATTATGTGAACACTTAGATGAGAGACACTATCAATTATGTGGACACTTAGATCAGAGACACTGTCGATTATGTGAACACTCAGATGAGAGACACTATCAATTATGTGAACACTCAGATGAGAGACACTATCAATTATGTGAACACTCAGATGAGAGACACTATCAATTATGTGAACACTTAGATGAGAGACACTATCAATTATGTGAACACTCAGATGAGAGACACTATCAATTATGTGAACACTCAGATGAGAGACACTATCAATTATGTGAACACTTAGATGAGAGACACTATCAATAATGTGAACACTCAGATGAGAGACACTATCAATTATGTGAACACTTAGATGAGAGACACTATCAATTATGTGAACACTCAGCTCAGAGACACTATCAATTATGTGAACACTTAGATCAGAGACATTATCAATTATGTGAACACTTAGATCAGAGACACTATCAATTATGTTAACACTCAGATGAGAGACACTATCAATTATGTGAACACTTAGATCTGAGACACTATCAATTATGTGAACACTTAGATCAGAGACACTGTCGATTATGTGAACACTTAGATCAGAGACACTATCAATTATGTGAACACTTAGATCAGAGACACAATCAATTATGTGAACACTTAGATCAGAGACACTATCAATTATGTGAACACTTAGATCAGAGACACTATCGATTATGTGAAAAACTTAGATCAGAGACACTATCAATTATGTTAACACTCAGATGAGAGACACTATCAATTATGTGAACACTTAGATGAGAGACACTATCAATTATGTGGACACTTAGATCAGAGACACTGTCGATTATGTGAACACTCAGATGAGAGACACTATCAATTATGTGAACACTCAGATGAGAGACACTATCAATTATGTGAACACTCAGATGAGAGACACTATCAATTATGTGAACACTTAGATGAGAGACACTATCAATTATGTGAACACTTAGATGAGAGACACTATCAATTATGTGAACACTTAGATGAGAGACACTATCAATTATGTGAACACTCAGATGAGAGACACTATCAATTATGTGAACACTCAGATGAGAGACACTATCAATTATGTGAACACTCAGATGAGAGACACTATCAATTATGTGAACACTCAGATGAGAGACACTATCAATTATGTGAACACTTAGATGAGAGACACTATCAATTATGTGAACACTTAGATGAGAGACACTATCAATTATGTGAACACTTAGATGAGAGACACTATCAATTATGTGAACACTTAGATGAGAGACACTATCAATTATGTGAACACTCAGATGAGAGACACTATCAATTATGTGAACACTCAGATGAGAGACACTATCAATTATGTGAACACTCAGATGATAGACACTATCAATTATGTGAACACTTAGATGAGAGACACTATCAATTATGTGAACACTCAGATGAGAGACACTATCAATTATGTGAACACTCAGATGAGAGACACTATCAATTATGTGAACACTTAGATGAGAGACACTATCAATTATGTGAACACTCAGATGAGAGACACTATCAATTATGTGAACACTTAGATGAGAGACACTATCAATTATGTGAACACTCAGATCAGAGACACTATCAATTATGTGAACACTCAGATCAGAGACACTATCAATTATGTGAACACTTAGACCAGAGACACTATCAATTATGTGAACACTTAGATGAGGGACACTATCAATTATGTGAACACTTAGATGAGAGATACTATGAATTATGTGAACACTTAGATGAGAGACACTATCAATTATGTGAACACTTAGATGAGAGACACTATCAATTATGTGAACACTTAGATGAGAGACACTATCAATTATGTGAAAACTTAGATGAGAGACACTATCAATTATGTGAACACTTAGAAAAGAGACACTATCAATTATGAGAAAACTTAGATGAGGGACACTATCAATTATGTGAACACTCAGATGAGGGACACTATCAATTATGTGAACACTTAGATCAGAGACACTATCAATTATGTGAACACTTAGATCAGAGACACTATCAATTATGTGAACACTTAGATCAGAGACACTATCAATTATGTGAACACTTAGATCAGAGACACTATCAATTATGTGAACACTTAGATCAGAGACATTATCAATTATGTGAACACTTAGATCAGAGACACTATCAATTATGTTAACACTCAGATGAGAGACACTATCAATTATGTGAACACTTAGATGAGAGACACTATCAATTATGTGAACACTCAGATGAGAGACACTATCAATTATGTGAACACTCAGATGAGAGACACTATCAATTATGTGAACACTTAGATGAGAGACACTATCAATAATGTGAACACTCAGATGAGAGACACTATCAATTATGTGAACACTTAGATGAGAGACACTATCAATTATGTGAACACTCAGCTCAGAGACACTATCAATTATGTGAACACTTAGATCAGAGACATTATCAATTATGTGAACACTTAGATCAGAGACACTATCAATTATGTTAACACTCAGATGAGAGACACTATCAATTATGTGAACACTTAGATGTGAGACACTATCAATTATGTGAACACTTAGATCAGAGACACTGTCGATTATGTGAACACTTAGATCAGAGACACTATCGATTATGTGAAACACTTAGATCAGAGACACTATCAATTATGTTAACACTCAGATGAGAGACACTATCAATTATGTGAACACTTAGATGAGAGACACTATCAATTATGTGAACACTTAGATCAGAGACACTGTCGATTATGTGAACACTCAGATGAGAGACACTATCAATTATGTGAACACTCAGATGAGAGACACTATCAATTATGTGAACACTCAGATGAGAGACACTATCAATTATGTGAACACTTAGATGAGAGACACTATCAATTATGTGAACACTTAGATCAGAGACACTATCAATTATGTGAACACTTAGATGAGAGACACTATCAATTATGTGAACACTCAGATGAGAGACACTATCAATTATGTGAACACTCAGATGAGAGACACTATCAATTATGTGAACACTTAGATGAGAGACACTATCAATTATGTGAACACTTAGATGAGGGACACTATCAGTTATGTGAACACTTAGATGAGAGACACTATCAATTATGTGAACACTTAGATGAGAGACACTATCAATTATGTGAAAACTTAGATGAGGGACACTATCAGTTATGTGAACACTTAGATGAGAGACACTATCAATTATGTGAACACTTAGATGAGAGACACTATCAATTATGTGAAAACTTAGATCAGAGACACTATCAATTATGTGAACACTTAGATCAGAGACACTATCAATTATGTGAACACTTAGAAAAGAGACACTATCAATTATGAGAAAACTTAGATGAGGGACACTATCAATTATGTGAACACTCAGATGAGGGACACTATCAATTATGTGAACACTTAGATCAGAGACACTATCAATTATGTGAACACTTAGATCAGAGACACTATCAATTATGTGAACACTTAGATCAGAGACACTATCAATTATGTGAACACTTAGATCAGAGACACTATCAATTATGTGAACACTTAGATCAGAGACATTATCAATTATGTGAACACTTAGATCAGAGACACTATCAATTATGTTAACACTCAGATGAGAGACACTATCAATTATGTGAACACTTAGATGAGAGACACTATCAATTATGTGAACACTCAGATGAGAGACACTATCAATTATGTGAACACTCAGATGAGGGACACTATCAATTATGTGAACACTTAGATCAGAGACACTATCAATTATGTGAACACTTAGATCAGAGACACTATCAATTATGTGAACACTTAGATCAGAGACACTATCAATTATGTGAACACTTAGATCAGAGACACAATCAATTATGTGAACACTTAGATCAGAGACACTATCAATTATGTGAACACTTAGATCAGAGACACTATCGATTATGTGAAACACTTAGATCAGAGACACTATCAATTATGTTAACACTCAGATGAGAGACACTATCAATTATGTGAACACTTAGATGAGAGACACTATCAATTATGTGAACACTTAGATCAGAGACACTGTCGATTATGTGAACACTCAGATGAGAGACACTATCAATTATGTGAACACTCAGATGAGAGACACTATCAATTATGTGAACACTCAGATGAGAGACACTATCAATTATGTGAACAGTTAGATGAGAGACACTATCAATTATGTGAACACTTAGATCAGAGACACTATCAATTATGTGAACACTTAGATGAGAGACACTATCAATTATGTGAACACTCAGATGAGAGACACTATCAATTATGTGAACACTCAGATGAGAGACACTATCAATTATGTGAACACTTAGATGAGAGACACTATCAATTATGTGAACACTCAGATGAGAGACACTATCAGTTATGTGAACACTTAGATGAGGGACACTATCAGTTATGTGAACACTTAGATGAGAGACACTATCAATTATGTGAACACTTAGATGAGAGACACTATCAATTATGTGAAAACTTAGATGAGAGACACTATCAATTATGTGAACACTTAGAAAAGAGACACTATCAATTATGAGAAAACTTAGATGAGGGACACTATCAATTATGTGAACACTCAGATGAGGGACACTATCAATTATGTGAACACTTAGATGAGAGACACTATCAATTATGTGAACACTTAGATCAGAGACACTATCAATTATGTGAACACTTAGATCAGAGACACTATCAATTATGTGAACACTTAGATCAGAGACACTATCAATTATGTGAACACTTAGATCAGAGACATTATCAATTATGTGAACACTTAGATCAGAGACACTATCAATTATGTTAACACTCAGATGAGAGACACTATCAATTATGTGAACACTTAGATGAGAGACACTATCAATTATGTGAACACTCAGATGAGAGACACTATCAATTATGTGAACACTCAGATGAGAGACACTATCAATTATGTGAACACTTAGATGAGAGACACTATCAATAATGTGAACACTCAGATGAGAGACACTATCAATTATGTGAACACTTAGATGAGAGACACTATCAATTATGTGAACACTCAGCTCAGAGACACTATCAATTATGTGAACACTTAGATCAGAGACATTATCAATTATGTGAACACTTAGATCAGAGACACTATCAATTATGTTAACACTCAGATGAGAGACACTATCAATTATGTGAACACTTAGATCTGAGACACTATCAATTATGTGAACACTTAGATCAGAGACACTGTCGATTATGTGAACACTTAGATCAGAGACACTATCAATTATGTGAACACTTAGATCAGAGACACAATCAATTATGTGAACACTTAGATCAGAGACACTATCAATTATGTGAACACTTAGATCAGAGACACTATCGATTATGTGAAAAACTTAGATCAGAGACACTATCAATTATGTTAACACTCAGATGAGAGACACTATCAATTATGTGAACACTTAGATGAGAGACACTATCAATTATGTGGACACTTAGATCAGAGACACTGTCGATTATGTGAACACTCAGATGAGAGACACTATCAATTATGTGAACACTCAGATGAGAGACACTATCAATTATGTGAACACTCAGATGAGAGACACTATCAATTATGTGAACACTTAGATGAGAGACACTATCAATTATGTGAACACTTAGATGAGAGACACTATCAATTATGTGAACACTTAGATGAGAGACACTATCAATTATGTGAACACTCAGATGAGAGACACTATCAATTATGTGAACACTCAGATGAGAGACACTATCAATTATGTGAACACTCAGATGAGAGACACTATCAATTATGTGAACACTCAGATGAGAGACACTATCAATTATGTGAACACTTAGATGAGAGACACTATCAATTATGTGAACACTTAGATGAGAGACACTATCAATTATGTGAACACTTAGATGAGAGACACTATCAATTATGTGAACACTTAGATGAGAGACACTATCAATTATGTGAACACTCAGATGAGAGACACTATCAATTATGTGAACACTCAGATGAGAGACACTATCAATTATGTGAACACTCAGATGATAGACACTATCAATTATGTGAACACTTAGATGAGAGACACTATCAATTATGTGAACACTCAGATGAGAGACACTATCAATTATGTGAACACTCAGATGAGAGACACTATCAATTATGTGAACACTTAGATGAGAGACACTATCAATTATGTGAACACTCAGATGAGAGACACTATCAATTATGTGAACACTTAGATGAGAGACACTATCAATTATGTGAACACTCAGATCAGAGACACTATCAATTATGTGAACACTCAGATCAGAGACACTATCAATTATGTGAACACTTAGACCAGAGACACTATCAATTATGTGAACACTTAGATGAGGGACACTATCAATTATGTGAACACTTAGATGAGAGATACTATGAATTATGTGAACACTTAGATGAGAGACACTATCAATTATGTGAACACTTAGATGAGAGACACTATCAATTATGTGAACACTTAGATGAGAGACACTATCAATTATGTGAAAACTTAGATGAGAGACACTATCAATTATGTGAACACTTAGAAAAGAGACACTATCAATTATGAGAAAACTTAGATGAGGGACACTATCAATTATGTGAACACTCAGATGAGGGACACTATCAATTATGTGAACACTTAGATCAGAGACACTATCAATTATGTGAACACTTAGATCAGAGACACTATCAATTATGTGAACACTTAGATCAGAGACACTATCAATTATGTGAACACTTAGATCAGAGACACTATCAATTATGTGAACACTTAGATCAGAGACATTATCAATTATGTGAACACTTAGATCAGAGACACTATCAATTATGTTAACACTCAGATGAGAGACACTATCAATTATGTGAACACTTAGATGAGAGACACTATCAATTATGTGAACACTCAGATGAGAGACACTATCAATTATGTGAACACTCAGATGAGAGACACTATCAATTATGTGAACACTTAGATGAGAGACACTATCAATAATGTGAACACTCAGATGAGAGACACTATCAATTATGTGAACACTTAGATGAGAGACACTATCAATTATGTGAACACTCAGCTCAGAGACACTATCAATTATGTGAACACTTAGATCAGAGACATTATCAATTATGTGAACACTTAGATCAGAGACACTATCAATTATGTTAACACTCAGATGAGAGACACTATCAATTATGTGAACACTTAGATCTGAGACACTATCAATTATGTGAACACTTAGATCAGAGACACTGTCGATTATGTGAACACTTAGATCAGAGACACTATCAATTATGTGAACACTTAGATCAGAGACACAATCAATTATGTGAACACTTAGATCAGAGACACTATCAATTATGTGAACACTTAGATCAGAGACACTATCGATTATGTGAAAAACTTAGATCAGAGACACTATCAATTATGTTAACACTCAGATGAGAGACACTATCAATTATGTGAACACTTAGATGAGAGACACTATCAATTATGTGGACACTTAGATCAGAGACACTGTCGATTATGTGAACACTCAGATGAGAGACACTATCAATTATGTGAACACTCAGATGAGAGACACTATCAATTATGTGAACACTCAGATGAGAGACACTATCAATTATGTGAACACTTAGATGAGAGACACTATCAATTATGTGAACACTTAGATGAGAGACACTATCAATTATGTGAACACTTAGATGAGAGACACTATCAATTATGTGAACACTCAGATGAGAGACACTATCAATTATGTGAACACTCAGATGAGAGACACTATCAATTATGTGAACACTCAGATGAGAGACACTATCAATTATGTGAACACTCAGATGAGAGACACTATCAATTATGTGAACACTTAGATGAGAGACACTATCAATTATGTGAACACTTAGATGAGAGACACTATCAATTATGTGAACACTTAGATGAGAGACACTATCAATTATGTGAACACTTAGATGAGAGACACTATCAATTATGTGAACACTCAGATGAGAGACACTATCAATTATGTGAACACTCAGATGAGAGACACTATCAATTATGTGAACACTCAGATGATAGACACTATCAATTATGTGAACACTTAGATGAGAGACACTATCAATTATGTGAACACTCAGATGAGAGACACTATCAATTATGTGAACACTCAGATGAGAGACACTATCAATTATGTGAACACTTAGATGAGAGACACTATCAATTATGTGAACACTCAGATGAGAGACACTATCAATTATGTGAACACTTAGATGAGAGACACTATCAATTATGTGAACACTCAGATCAGAGACACTATCAATTATGTGAACACTCAGATCAGAGACACTATCAATTATGTTAACACTTAGACCAGAGACACTATCAATTATGTGAACACTTAGATGAGGGACACTATCAATTATGTGAACACTTAGATGAGAGATACTATGAATTATGTGAACACTTAGATGAGAGACACTATCAATTATGTGAACACTTAGATGAGAGACACTATCAATTATGTGAACACTTAGATGAGAGACACTATCAATTATGTGAAAACTTAGATGAGAGACACTATCAATTATGTGAACACTTAGAAAAGAGACACTATCAATTATGAGAAAACTTAGATGAGGGACACTATCAATTATGTGAACACTCAGATGAGGGACACTATCAATTATGTGAACACTTAGATCAGAGACACTATCAATTATGTGAACACTTAGATCAGAGACACTATCAATTATGTGAACACTTAGATCAGAGACACTATCAATTATGTGAACACTTAGATCAGAGACACTATCAATTATGTGAACACTTAGATCAGAGACATTATCAATTATGTGAACACTTAGATCAGAGACACTATCAATTATGTTAACACTCAGATGAGAGACACTATCAATTATGTGAACACTTAGATGAGAGACACTATCAATTATGTGAACACTCAGATGAGAGACACTATCAATTATGTGAACACTCAGATGAGAGACACTATCAATTATGTGAACACTTAGATGAGAGACACTATCAATAATGTGAACACTCAGATGAGAGACACTATCAATTATGTGAACACTTAGATGAGAGACACTATCAATTATGTGAACACTCAGCTCAGAGACACTATCAATTATGTGAACACTCAGATCAGAGACATTATCAATTATGTGAACACTTAGATCAGAGACACTATCAATTATGTGAACACTCAGATCAGAGACATTATCAATTATGTGAACACTTAGATGTGAGACACTATCAATTATGTGAACACTTAGATCAGAGACACTGTCGATTATGTGAACACTTAGATCAGAGACACTATCGATTATGTGAAACACTTAGATCAGAGACACTATCAATTATGTTAACACTCAGATGAGAGACACTATCAATTATGTGAACACTTAGATGAGAGACACTATCAATTATGTGAACACTTAGATCAGAGACACTGTCGATTATGTGAACACTCAGATGAGAGACACTATCAATTATGTGAACACTCAGATGAGAGACACTATCAATTATGTGAACACTCAGATGAGAGACACTATCAATTATGTGAACACTTAGATGAGAGACACTATCAATTATGTGAACACTTAGATCAGAGACACTATCAATTATGTGAACACTTAGATGAGAGACACTATCAATTATGTGAACACTCAGATGAGAGACACTATCAATTATGTGAACACTCAGATGAGAGACACTATCAATTATGTGAACACTTAGATGAGAGACACTATCAATTATGTGAACACTTAGATGAGGGACACTATCAGTTATGTGAACACTTAGATGAGAGACACTATCAATTATGTGAACACTTAGATGAGAGACACTATCAATTATGTGAAAACTTAGATGAGGGACACTATCAGTTATGTGAACACTTAGATGAGAGACACTATCAATTATGTGAACACTTAGATGAGAGACACTATCAATTATGTGAAAACTTAGATGAGAGACACTATCAATTATGTGAACACTTAGAAAAGAGACACTATCAATTATGAGAAAACTTAGATGAGGGACACTATCAATTATGTGAACACTCAGATGAGGGACACTATCAATTATGTGAACACTTAGATCAGAGACACTATCAATTATGTGAACACTTAGATCAGAGACACTATCAATTATGTGAACACTTAGATCAGAGACACTATCAATTATGTGAACACTTAGATCAGAGACACTATCAATTATGTGAACACTTAGATCAGAGACATTATCAATTATGTGAACACTTAGATCAGAGACACTATCAATTATGTTAACACTCAGATGAGAGACACTATCAATTATGTGAACACTTAGATGAGAGACACTATCAATTATGTGAACACTCAGATGAGAGACACTATCAATTATGTGAACACTCAGATGAGGGACACTATCAATTATGTGAACACTTAGATCAGAGACACTATCAATTATGTGAACACTTAGATCAGAGACACTATCAATTATGTGAACACTTAGATCAGAGACACTATCAATTATGTGAACACTCAGATGAGAGACACTATCAATTATGTGAACACTCAGATGAGAGACACTATCAATTATGTGAACACTCAGATGAGAGACACTATCAATTATGTGAACACTCAGATGAGAGACACTATCAATTATGTGAACACTCTGATGAGAGACACTATCAATTATGTGAACACTTAGATGAGAGACACTATCAATTATGTGAACACTTAGATGAGAGACACTATCAATTATGTGAACACTTAGATGAGAGACACTATCAATTATGTGAACACTTAGATGAGAGACACTATCAATTATGTGAACACTCAGATGAGAGACACTATCAATTATGTGAACACTCAGATGAGAGACACTATCAATTATGTGAACACTCAGATGATAGACACTATCAATTATGTGAACACTTAGATGAGAGACACTATCAATTATGTGAACACTCAGATGAGAGACACTATCAATTATGTGAACACTCAGATGAGAGACACTATCAATTATGTGAACACTTAGATGAGAGACACTATCAATTATGTGAACACTCAGATGAGAGACACTATCAATTATGTGAACACTTAGATGAGAGACACTATCAATTATGTGAACACTCAGATCAGAGACACTATCAATTATGTGAACACTCAGATCAGAGACACTATCAATTATGTGAACACTTAGACCAGAGACACTATCAATTATGTGAACACTTAGATGAGGGACACTATCAATTATGTGAACACTTAGATGAGAGATACTATGAATTATGTGAACACTTAGATGAGAGACACTATCAATTATGTGAACACTTAGATGAGAGACACTATCAATTATGTGAACACTTAGATGAGAGACACTATCAATTATGTGAAAACTTAGATGAGAGACACTATCAATTATGTGAACACTTAGAAAAGAGACACTATCAATTATGAGAAAACTTAGATGAGGGACACTATCAATTATGTGAACACTCAGATGAGGGACACTATCAATTATGTGAACACTTAGATCAGAGACACTATCAATTATGTGAACACTTAGATCATAGACACTATCAATTATGTGAACACTTAGATCAGAGACACTATCAATTATGTGAACACTTAGATCAGAGACACTATCAATTATGTGAACACTTAGATCAGAGACATTATCAATTATGTGAACACTTAGATCAGAGACACTATCAATTATGTTAACACTCAGATGAGAGACACTATCAATTATGTGAACACTTAGATGAGAGACACTATCAATTATGTGAACACTCAGATGAGAGACACTATCAATTATGTGAACACTCAGATGAGAGACACTATCAATTATGTGAACACTTAGATGAGAGACACTATCAATAATGTGAACACTCAGATGAGAGACACTATCAATTATGTGAACACTTAGATGAGAGACACTATCAATTATGTGAACACTCAGCTCAGAGACACTATCAATTATGTGAACACTTAGATCAGAGACATTATCAATTATGTGAACACTTAGATCAGAGACACTATCAATTATGTTAACACTCAGATGAGAGACACTATCAATTATGTGAACACTTAGATGTGAGACACTATCAATTATGTGAACACTTAGATCAGAGACACTGTCGATTATGTGAACACTTAGATCAGAGACACTATCGATTATGTGAAACACTTAGATCAGAGACACTATCAATTATGTTAACACTCAGATGAGAGACACTATCAATTATGTGAACACTTAGATGAGAGACACTATCAATTATGTGAACACTTAGATCAGAGACACTGTCGATTATGTGAACACTCAGATGAGAGACACTATCAATTATGTGAACACTTAGATGAGAGACACTATCAATTATGTGAACACTTAGATGAGAGACACTATCAATTATGTGAACACTCAGATGAGAGACACTATCAATTATGTGAACACTCAGATGAGAGACACTATCAATTATGTGAACACTCAGATGAGAGACACTATCAATTATGTGAACACTCAGATGATAGACACTATCAATTATGTGAACACTTAGATGAGAGACACTATCAATTATGTGAACACTCAGATGAGAGACACTATCAATTATGTGAACACTCAGATGAGAGACACTATCAATTATGTGAACACTTAGATGAGAGACACTATCAATTATGTGAACACTCAGATGAGAGACACTATCAATTATGTGAACACTTAGATGAGAGACACTATCAATTATGTGAACACTCAGATCAGAGACACTATCAATTATGTGAACACTCAGATCAGAGACACTATCAATTATGTGAACACTTAGACCAGAGACACTATCAATTATGTGAACACTTAGATGAGGGACACTATCAATTATGTGAACACTTAGATGAGAGATACTATGAATTATGTGAACACTTAGATGAGAGACACTATCAATTATGTGAACACTTAGATGAGAGACACTATCAATTATGTGAACACTTAGATGAGAGACACTATCAATTATGTGAAAACTTAGATGAGAGACACTATCAATTATGTGAACACTTAGAAAAGAGACACTATCAATTATGAGAAAACTTAGATGAGGGACACTATCAATTATGTGAACACTCAGATGAGGGACACTATCAATTATGTGAACACTTAGATCAGAGACACTATCAATTATGTGAACACTTAGATCAGAGACACTATCAATTATGTGAACACTTAGATCAGAGACACTATCAATTATGTGAACACTTAGATCAGAGACACTATCAATTATGTGAACACTTAGATCAGAGACATTATCAATTATGTGAACACTTAGATCAGAGACACTATCAATTATGTTAACACTCAGATGAGAGACACTATCAATTATGTGAACACTTAGATGAGAGACACTATCAATTATGTGAACACTCAGATGAGAGACACTATCAATTATGTGAACACTCAGATGAGAGACACTATCAATTATGTGAACACTTAGATGAGAGACACTATCAATAATGTGAACACTCAGATGAGAGACACTATCAATTATGTGAACACTTAGATGAGAGACACTATCAATTATGTGAACACTCAGCTCAGAGACACTATCAATTATGTGAACACTTAGATCAGAGACATTATCAATTATGTGAACACTTAGATCAGAGACACTATCAATTATGTTAACACTCAGATGAGAGACACTATCAATTATGTGAACACTTAGATGAGAGATACTATGAATTATGTGAACACTTAGATCAGAGACACTATCAATTATGTGAACACTTAGATGAGGGACACTATCAATTATGTGAACACTTAGATGAGAGATACTATGAATTATGTGAACACTTAGATGAGAGACACTATCAATTATGTGAACACTTAGATGAGAGACACTATCAATTATGTGAACACTTAGATGAGAGACACTATCAATTATGTGAAAACTTAGATGAGAGACACTATCAATTATGTGAACACTTAGAAAAGAGACACTATCAATTATGAGAAAACTTAGATGAGGGACACTATCAATTATGTGAACACTCAGATGAGGGACACTATCAATTATGTGAACACTTAGATCAGAGACACTATCAATTATGTGAACACTTAGATCAGAGACACTATCAATTATGTGAACACTTAGATCAGAGACACTATCAATTATGTGAACACTTAGATCAGAGACACTATCAATTATGTGAACACTTAGATCAGAGACATTATCAATTATGTGAACACTTAGATCAGAGACACTATCAATTATGTTAACACTCAGATGAGAGACACTATCAATTATGTGAACACTTAGATGAGAGACACTATCAATTATGTGAACACTCAGATGAGAGACACTATCAATTATGTGAACACTCAGATGAGAGACACTATCAATTATGTGAACACTTAGATGAGAGACACTATCAATAATGTGAACACTCAGATGAGAGACACTATCAATTATGTGAACACTTAGATGAGAGACACTATCAATTATGTGAACACTCAGCTCAGAGACACTATCAATTATGTGAACACTTAGATCAGAGACATTATCAATTATGTGAACACTTAGATCAGAGACACTATCAATTATGTTAACACTCAGATGAGAGACACTATCAATTATGTGAACACTTAGATGTGAGACACTATCAATTATGTGAACACTTAGATCAGAGACACTGTCGATTATGTGAACACTTAGATCAGAGACACTATCGATTATGTGAAACACTTAGATCAGAGACACTATCAATTATGTTAACACTCAGATGAGAGACACTATCAATTATGTGAACACTTAGATGAGAGACACTATCAATTATGTGAACACTTAGATCAGAGACACTGTCGATTATGTGAACACTCAGATGAGAGACACTATCAATTATGTGAACACTCAGATGAGAGACACTATCAATTATGTGAACACTCAGATGAGAGACACTATCAATTATGTGAACACTTAGATGAGAGACACTATCAATTATGTGAACACTTAGATCAGAGACACTATCAATTATGTGAACACTTAGATGAGAGACACTATCAATTATGTGAACACTCAGATGAGAGACACTATCAATTATGTGAACACTCAGATGAGAGACACTATCAATTATGTGAACACTTAGATGAGAGACACTATCAATTATGTGAACACTTAGATGAGGGACACTATCAGTTATGTGAACACTTAGATGAGAGACACTATCAATTATGTGAACACTTAGATGAGAGACACTATCAATTATGTGAAAACTTAGATGAGGGACACTATCAGTTATGTGAACACTTAGATGAGAGACACTATCAATTATGTGAACACTTAGATGAGAGACACTATCAATTATGTGAAAACTTAGATGAGAGACACTATCAATTATGTGAACACTTAGAAAAGAGACACTATCAATTATGAGAAAACTTAGATGAGGGACACTATCAATTATGTGAACACTCAGATGAGGGACACTATCAATTATGTGAACACTTAGATCAGAGACACTATCAATTATGTGAACACTTAGATCAGAGACACTATCAATTATGTGAACACTTAGATCAGAGACACTATCAATTATGTGAACACTTAGATCAGAGACACTATCAATTATGTGAACACTTAGATCAGAGACATTATCAATTATGTGAACACTTAGATCAGAGACACTATCAATTATGTTAACACTCAGATGAGAGACACTATCAATTATGTGAACACTTAGATGAGAGACACTATCAATTATGTGAACACTCAGATGAGAGACACTATCAATTATGTGAACACTCAGATGAGGGACACTATCAATTATGTGAACACTTAGATCAGAGACACTATCAATTATGTGAACACTTAGATCAGAGACACTATCAATTATGTGAACACTTAGATCAGAGACACTATCAATTATGTGAACACTTAGATCAGAGACACAATCAATTATGTGAACACTTAGATCAGAGACACTATCAATTATGTGAACACTTAGATCAGAGACACTATCGATTATGTGAAACACTTAGATCAGAGACACTATCAATTATGTTAACACTCAGATGAGAGACACTATCAATTATGTGAACACTTAGATGAGAGACACTATCAATTATGTGAACACTTAGATCAGAGACACTGTCGATTATGTGAACACTCAGATGAGAGGCACTATCAATTATGTGAACACTCAGATGAGAGACACTATCAATTATGTGAACACTCAGATGAGAGACACTATCAATTATGTGAACAGTTAGATGAGAGACACTATCAATTATGTGAACACTTAGATCAGAGACACTATCAATTATGTGAACACTTAGATGAGAGACACTATCAATTATGTGAACACTCAGATGAGAGACACTATCAATTATGTGAACACTCAGATGAGAGACACTATCAATTATGTGAACACTTAGATGAGAGACACTATCAATTATGTGAACACTCAGATGAGAGACACTATCAGTTATGTGAACACTTAGATGAGGGACACTATCAGTTATGTGAACACTTAGATGAGAGACACTATCAATTATGTGAACACTTAGATGAGAGACACTATCAATTATGTGAAAACTTAGATGAGAGACACTATCAATTATGTGAACACTTAGAAAAGAGACACTATCAATTATGAGAAAACTTAGATGAGGGACACTATCAATTATGTGAACACTCAGATGAGGGACACTATCAATTATGTGAAAACTTAGATGAGAGACACTATCAATTATGTGAACACTTAGAAAAGAGACACTATCAATTATGAGAAAACTTAGATGAGGGACACTATCAATTATGTGAACACTCAGATGAGGGACACTATCAATTATGTGAACACTTAGATCAGAGACACTATCAATTATGTGAACACTTAGATCAGAGACACTATCAATTATGTGAACACTTAGATCAGAGACACTATCAATTATGTGAACACTTAGATCAGAGACACTATCAATTATGTGAACACTTAGATCAGAGACATTATCAATTATGTGAACACTTAGATCAGAGACACTATCAATTATGTTAACACTCAGATGAGAGACACTATCAATTATGTGAACACTTAGATGAGAGACACTATCAATTATGTGAACACTCAGATGAGAGACACTATCAATTATGTGAACACTCAGATGAGGGACACTATCAATTATGTGAACACTTAGATCAGAGACACTATCAATTATGTGAACACTTAGATCAGAGACACTATCAATTATGTGAACACTTAGATCAGAGACACTATCAATTATGTGAACACTTAGATCAGAGACACAATCAATTATGTGAACACTTAGATCAGAGACACTATCAATTATGTGAACACTTAGATCAGAGACACTATCGATTATGTGAAACACTTAGATCAGAGACACTATCAATTATGTTAACACTCAGATGAGAGACACTATCAATTATGTGAACACTTAGATGAGAGACACTATCAATTATGTGAACACTTAGATCAGAGACACTGTCGATTATGTGAACACTCAGATGAGAGACACTATCAATTATGTGAACACTCAGATGAGAGACACTATCAATTATGTGAACACTCAGATGAGAGACACTATCAATTATGTGAACAGTTAGATGAGAGACACTATCAATTATGTGAACACTTAGATCAGAGACACTATCAATTATGTGAACACTTAGATGAGAGACACTATCAATTATGTGAACACTCAGATGAGAGACACTATCAATTATGTGAACACTCAGATGAGAGACACTATCAATTATGTGAACACTTAGATGAGAGACACTATCAATTATGTGAACACTCAGATGAGAGACACTATCAGTTATGTGAACACTTAGATGAGGGACACTATCAGTTATGTGAACACTTAGATGAGAGACACTATCAATTATGTGAACACTTAGATGAGAGACACTATCAATTATGTGAAAACTTAGATGAGAGACACTATCAATTATGTGAACACTTAGAAAAGAGACACTATCAATTATGAGAAAACTTAGATGAGGGACACTATCAATTATGTGAACACTCAGATGAGGGACACTATCAATTATGTGAACACTTAGATGAGAGACACTATCAATTATGTGAACACTTAGATCAGAGACACTATCAATTATGTGAACACTTAGATCAGAGACACTATCAATTATGTGAACACTTAGATCAGAGACACTATCAATTATGTGAACACTTAGATCAGAGACATTATCAATTATGTGAACACTTAGATCAGAGACACTATCAATTATGTTAACACTCAGATGAGAGACACTATCAATTATGTGAACACTTAGATGAGAGACACTATCAATTATGTGAACACTCAGATGAGAGACACTATCAATTATGTGAACACTCAGATGAGAGACACTATCAATTATGTGAACACTTAGATGAGAGACACTATCAATAATGTGAACACTCAGATGAGAGACACTATCAATTATGTGAACACTTAGATGAGAGACACTATCAATTATGTGAACACTCAGCTCAGAGACACTATCAATTATGTGAACACTTAGATCAGAGACATTATCAATTATGTGAACACTTAGATCAGAGACACTATCAATTATGTTAACACTCAGATGAGAGACACTATCAATTATGTGAACACTTAGATCTGAGACACTATCAATTATGTGAACACTTAGATCAGAGACACTGTCGATTATGTGAACACTTAGATCAGAGACACTATCAATTATGTGAACACTTAGATCAGAGACACAATCAATTATGTGAACACTTAGATCAGAGACACTATCAATTATGTGAACACTTAGATCAGAGACACTATCGATTATGTGAAAAACTTAGATCAGAGACACTATCAATTATGTTAACACTCAGATGAGAGACACTATCAATTATGTGAACACTTAGATGAGAGACACTATCAATTATGTGGACACTTAGATCAGAGACACTGTCGATTATGTGAACACTCAGATGAGAGACACTATCAATTATGTGAACACTCAGATGAGAGACACTATCAATTATGTGAACACTCAGATGAGAGACACTATCAATTATGTGAACACTTAGATGAGAGACACTATCAATTATGTGAACACTTAGATGAGAGACACTATCAATTATGTGAACACTTAGATGAGAGACACTATCAATTATGTGAACACTCAGATGAGAGACACTATCAATTATGTGAACACTCAGATGAGAGACACTATCAATTATGTGAACACTCAGATGAGAGACACTATCAATTATGTGAACACTCAGATGAGAGACACTATCAATTATGTGAACACTTAGATGAGAGACACTATCAATTATGTGAACACTTAGATGAGAGACACTATCAATTATGTGAACACTTAGATGAGAGACACTATCAATTATGTGAACACTTAGATGAGAGACACTATCAATTATGTGAACACTCAGATGAGAGACACTATCAATTATGTGAACACTCAGATGAGAGACACTATCAATTATGTGAACACTCAGATGATAGACACTATCAATTATGTGAACACTTAGATGAGAGACACTATCAATTATGTGAACACTCAGATGAGAGACACTATCAATTATGTGAACACTCAGATGAGAGACACTATCAATTATGTGAACACTCAGATGAGAGACACTATCAATTATGTGAACACTTAGATGAGAGACACTATCAATTATGTGAACACTCAGATGAGAGACACTATCAATTATGTGAACACTTAGATGAGAGACACTATCAATTATGTGAACACTCAGATCAGAGACACTATCAATTATGTGAACACTCAGATCAGAGACACTATCAATTATGTGAACACTTAGACCAGAGACACTATCAATTATGTGAACACTTAGATGAGGGACACTATCAATTATGTGAACACTTAGATGAGAGATACTATGAATTATGTGAACACTTAGATGAGAGACACTATCAATTATGTGAACACTTAGATGAGAGACACTATCAATTATGTGAACACTTAGATGAGAGACACTATCAATTATGTGAAAACTTAGATGAGAGACACTATCAATTATGTGAACACTTAGAAAAGAGACACTATCAATTATGAGAAAACTTAGATGAGGGACACTATCAATTATGTGAACACTCAGATGAGGGACACTATCAATTATGTGAACACTTAGATCAGAGACACTATCAATTATGTGAACACTTAGATCAGAGACACTATCAATTATGTGAACACTTAGATCAGAGACGCTATCAATTATGTGAACACTTAGATCAGAGACACTATCAATTATGTGAACACTTAGATCAGAGACATTATCAATTATGTGAACACTTAGATCAGAGACACTATCAATTATGTTAACACTCAGATGAGAGACACTATCAATTATGTGAACACTTAGATGAGAGACACTATCAATTATGTGAACACTCAGATGAGAGACACTATCAATTATGTGAACACTCAGATGAGAGACACTATCAATTATGTGAACACTTAGATGAGAGACACTATCAATAATGTGAACACTCAGATGAGAGACACTATCAATTATGTGAACACTTAGATGAGAGACACTATCAATTATGTGAACACTCAGCTCAGAGACACTATCAATTATGTGAACACTTAGATCAGAGACATTATCAATTATGTGAACACTTAGATCAGAGACACTATCAATTATGTTAACACTCAGATGAGAGACACTATCAATTATGTGAACACTTAGATGTGAGACACTATCAATTATGTGAACACTTAGATCAGAGACACTGTCGATTATGTGAACACTTAGATCAGAGACACTATCGATTATGTGAAACACTTAGATCAGAGACACTATCAATTATGTTAACACTCAGATGAGAGACACTATCAATTATGTGAACACTTAGATGAGAGACACTATCAATTATGTGAACACTTAGATCAGAGACACTGTCGATTATGTGAACACTCAGATGAGAGACACTATCAATTATGTGAACACTCAGATGAGAGACACTATCAATTATGTGAACACTCAGATGAGAGACACTATCAATTATGTGAACACTTAGATGAGAGACACTATCAATTATGTGAACACTTAGATCAGAGACACTATCAATTATGTGAACACTTAGATGAGAGACACTATCAATTATGTGAACACTCAGATGAGAGACACTATCAATTATGTGAACACTCAGATGAGAGACACTATCAATTATGTGAACACTTAGATGAGAGACACTATCAATTATGTGAACACTTAGATGAGGGACACTATCAGTTATGTGAACACTTAGATGAGAGACACTATCAATTATGTGAACACTTAGATGAGAGACACTATCAATTATGTGAAAACTTAGATGAGGGACACTATCAGTTATGTGAACACTTAGATGAGAGACACTATCAATTATGTGAACACTTAGATGAGAGACACTATCAATTATGTGAAAACTTAGATGAGAGACACTATCAATTATGTGAACACTTAGAAAAGAGACACTATCAATTATGAGAAAACTTAGATGAGGGACACTATCAATTATGTGAACACTCAGATGAGGGACACTATCAATTATGTGAACACTTAGATCAGAGACACTATCAATTATGTGAACACTTAGATCAGAGACACTATCAATTATGTGAACACTTAGATCAGAGACACTATCAATTATGTGAACACTTAGATCAGAGACACTATCAATTATGTGAACACTTAGATCAGAGACATTATCAATTATGTGAACACTTAGATCAGAGACACTATCAATTATGTGAACACTTAGATGAGAGACACTATCAATTATGTGAACACTCAGATGAGAGACACTATCAATTATGTGAACACTCAGATGAGGGACACTATCAATTATGTGAACACTCAGATCAGAGACACTATCAATTATGTGAACACTTAGATCAGAGACACTATCAATTATGTGAACACTTAGATCAGAGACACTATCAATTATGTGAACACTTAGATCAGAGACACAATCAATTATGTGAACACTTAGATCAGAGACACTATCAATTATGTGAACACTTAGATCAGAGACACTATCGATTATGTGAAACACTTAGATCAGAGACACTATCAATTATGTTAACACTCAGATGAGAGACACTATCAATTATGTGAACACTTAGATGAGAGACACTATCAATTATGTGAACACTTAGATCAGAGACACTGTCGATTATGTGAACACTCAGATGAGAGACACTATCAATTATGTGAACACTCAGATGAGAGACACTATCAATTATGTGAACACTCAGATGAGAGACACTATCAATTATGTGAACAGTTAGATGAGAGACACTATCAATTATGTGAACACTTAGATCAGAGACACTATCAATTATGTGAACACTTAGATGAGAGACACTATCAATTATGTGAACACTCAGATGAGAGACACTATCAATTATGTGAACACTCAGATGAGAGACACTATCAATTATGTGAACACTTAGATGAGAGACACTATCAATTATGTGAACACTCAGATGAGAGACACTATCAGTTATGTGAACACTTAGATGAGGGACACTATCAGTTATGTGAACACTTAGATGAGAGACACTATCAATTATGTGAACACTTAGATGAGAGACACTATCAATTATGTGAAAACTTAGATGAGAGACACTATCAATTATGTGAACACTTAGAAAAGAGACACTATCAATTATGAGAAAACTTAGATGAGGGACACTATCAATTATGTGAACACTCAGATGAGGGACACTATCAATTATGTGAACACTTAGATGAGAGACACTATCAATTATGTGAACACTTAGATCAGAGACACTATCAATTATGTGAACACTTAGATCAGAGACACTATCAATTATGTGAACACTTAGATCAGAGACACTATCAATTATGTGAACACTCAGCTCAGAGACACTATCAATTATGTGAACACTTAGATCAGAGACATTATCAATTATGTGAACACTTAGATCAGAGACACTATCAATTATGTTAACACTCAGATGAGAGACACTATCAATTATGTGAACACTTAGATCTGAGACACTATCAATTATGTGAACACTTAGATCAGAGACACTGTCGATTATGTGAACACTTAGATCAGAGACACTATCAATTATGTGAACACTTAGATCAGAGACACAATCAATTATGTGAACACTTAGATCAGAGACACTATCAATTATGTGAACACTTAGATCAGAGACACTATCGATTATGTGAAAAACTTAGATCAGAGACACTATCAATTATGTTAACACTCAGATGAGAGACACTATCAATTATGTGAACACTTAGATGAGAGACACTATCAATTATGTGGACACTTAGATCAGAGACACTGTCGATTATGTGAACACTCAGATGAGAGACACTATCAATTATGTGAACACTCAGATGAGAGACACTATCAATTATGTGAACACTCAGATGAGAGACACTATCAATTATGTGAACACTTAGATGAGAGACACTATCAATTATGTGAACACTTAGATGAGAGACACTATCAATTATGTGAACACTTAGATGAGAGACACTATCAATTATGTGAACACTCAGATGAGAGACACTATCAATTATGTGAACACTCAGATGAGAGACACTATCAATTATGTGAACACTCAGATGAGAGACACTATCAATTATGTGAACACTCAGATGAGAGACACTATCAATTATGTGAACACTTAGATGAGAGACACTATCAATTATGTGAACACTTAGATGAGAGACACTATCAATTATGTGAACACTTAGATGAGAGACACTATCAATTATGTGAACACTTAGATGAGAGACACTATCAATTATGTGAACACTCAGATGAGAGACACTATCAATTATGTGAACACTCAGATGAGAGACACTATCAATTATGTGAACACTCAGATGATAGACACTATCAATTATGTGAACACTTAGATGAGAGACACTATCAATTATGTGAACACTCAGATGAGAGACACTATCAATTATGTGAACACTCAGATGAGAGACACTATCAATTATGTGAACACTTAGATGAGAGACACTATCAATTATGTGAACACTCAGATGAGAGACACTATCAATTATGTGAACACTTAGATGAGAGACACTATCAATTATGTGAACACTCAGATCAGAGACACTATCAATTATGTGAACACTCAGATCAGAGACACTATCAATTATGTGAACACTTAGACCAGAGACACTATCAATTATGTGAACACTTAGATGAGGGACACTATCAATTATGTGAACACTTAGATGAGAGATACTATGAATTATGTGAACACTTAGATGAGAGACACTATCAATTATGTGAACACTTAGATGAGAGACACTATCAATTATGTGAACACTTAGATGAGAGACACTATCAATTATGTGAAAACTTAGATGAGAGACACTATCAATTATGTGAACACTTAGAAAAGAGACACTATCAATTATGAGAAAACTTAGATGAGGGACACTATCAATTATGTGAACACTCAGATGAGGGACACTATCAATTATGTGAACACTTAGATCAGAGACACTATCAATTATGTGAACACTTAGATCAGAGACACTATCAATTATGTGAACACTTAGATCAGAGACACTATCAATTATGTGAACACTTAGATCAGAGACACTATCAATTATGTGAACACTTAGATCAGAGACATTATCAATTATGTGAACACTTAGATCAGAGACACTATCAATTATGTTAACACTCAGATGAGAGACACTATCAATTATGTGAACACTTAGATGAGAGACACTATCAATTATGTGAACACTCAGATGAGAGACACTATCAATTATGTGAACACTCAGATGAGAGACACTATCAATTATGTGAACACTTAGATGAGAGACACTATCAATAATGTGAACACTCAGATGAGAGACACTATCAATTATGTGAACACTTAGATGAGAGACACTATCAATTATGTGAACACTCAGCTCAGAGACACTATCAATTATGTGAACACTTAGATCAGAGACATTATCAATTATGTGAACACTTAGATCAGAGACACTATCAATTATGTTAACACTCAGATGAGAGACACTATCAATTATGTGAACACTTAGATGTGAGACACTATCAATTATGTGAACACTTAGATCAGAGACACTGTCGATTATGTGAACACTTAGATCAGAGACACTATCGATTATGTGAAACACTTAGATCAGAGACACTATCAATTATGTTAACACTCAGATGAGAGACACTATCAATTATGTGAACACTTAGATGAGAGACACTATCAATTATGTGAACACTTAGATCAGAGACACTGTCGATTATGTGAACACTCAGATGAGAGACACTATCAATTATGTGAACACTCAGATGAGAGACACTATCAATTATGTGAACACTCAGATGAGAGACACTATCAATTATGTGAACACTTAGATGAGAGACACTATCAATTATGTGAACACTTAGATCAGAGACACTATCAATTATGTGAACACTTAGATGAGAGACACTATCAATTATGTGAACACTCAGATGAGAGACACTATCAATTATGTGAACACTCAGATGAGAGACACTATCAATTATGTGAACACTTAGATGAGAGACACTATCAATTATGTGAACACTTAGATGAGGGACACTATCAGTTATGTGAACACTTAGATGAGAGACACTATCAATTATGTGAACACTTAGATGAGAGACACCATCAATTATGTGAAAACTTAGATGAGGGACACTATCAGTTATGTGAACACTTAGATGAGAGACACTATCAATTATGTGAACACTTAGATGAGAGACACTATCAATTATGTGAAAACTTAGATGAGAGACACTATCAATTATGTGAACACTTAGAAAAGAGACACTATCAATTATGAGAAAACTTAGATGAGGGACACTATCAATTATGTGAACACTCAGATGAGGGACACTATCAATTATGTGAACACTTAGATCAGAGACACTATCAATTATGTGAACACTTAGATCAGAGACACTATCAATTATGTGAACACTTAGATCAGAGACACTATCAATTATGTGAACACTTAGATCAGAGACACTATCAATTATGTGAACACTTAGATCAGAGACATTATCAATTATGTGAACACTTAGATCAGAGACACTATCAATTATGTTAACACTCAGATGAGAGACACTATCAATTATGTGAACACTTAGATGAGAGACACTATCAATTATGTGAACACTCAGATGAGAGACACTATCAATTATGTGAACACTCAGATGAGGGACACTATCAATTATGTGAACACTTAGATCAGAGACACTATCAATTATGTGAACACTTAGATCAGAGACACTATCAATTATGTGAACACTTAGATCAGAGACACTATCAATTATGTGAACACTTAGATCAGAGACACAATCAATTATGTGAACACTTAGATCAGAGACACTATCAATTATGTGAACACTTAGATCAGAGACACTATCGATTATGTGAAACACTTAGATCAGAGACACTATCAATTATGTTAACACTCAGATGAGAGACACTATCAATTATGTGAACACTTAGATGAGAGACACTATCAATTATGTGAACACTTAGATCAGAGACACTGTCGATTATGTGAACACTCAGATGAGAGACACTATCAATTATGTGAACACTCAGATGAGAGACACTATCAATTATGTGAACACTCAGATGAGAGACACTATCAATTATGTGAACAGTTAGATGAGAGACACTATCAATTATGTGAACACTTAGATCAGAGACACTATCAATTATGTGAACACTTAGATGAGAGACACTATCAATTATGTGAACACTCAGATGAGAGACACTATCAATTATGTGAACACTCAGATGAGAGACACTATCAATTATGTGAACACTTAGATGAGAGACACTATCAATTATGTGAACACTCAGATGAGAGACACTATCAGTTATGTGAACACTTAGATGAGGGACACTATCAGTTATGTGAACACTTAGATGAGAGACACTATCAATTATGTGAACACTTAGATGAGAGACACTATCAATTATGTGAAAACTTAGATGAGAGACACTATCAATTATGTGAACACTTAGAAAAGAGACACTATCAATTATGAGAAAACTTAGATGAGGGACACTATCAATTATGTGAACACTCAGATGAGGGACACTATCAATTATGTGAACACTTAGATGAGAGACACTATCAATTATGTGAACACTTAGATCAGAGACACTATCAATTATGTGAACACTTAGATCAGAGACACTATCAATTATGTGAACACTTAGATCAGAGACACTATCAATTATGTGAACACTTAGATCAGAGACATTATCAATTATGTGAACACTTAGATCAGAGACACTATCAATTATGTTAACACTCAGATGAGAGACACTATCAATTATGTGAACACTTAGATGAGAGACACTATCAATTATGTGAACACTCAGATGAGAGACACTATCAATTATGTGAACACTCAGATGAGAGACACTATCAATTATGTGAACACTTAGATGAGAGACACTATCAATAATGTGAACACTCAGATGAGAGACACTATCAATTATGTGAACACTTAGATGAGAGACACTATCAATTATGTGAACACTCAGCTCAGAGACACTATCAATTATGTGAACACTTAGATCAGAGACATTATCAATTATGTGAACACTTAGATCAGAGACACTATCAATTATGTTAACACTCAGATGAGAGACACTATCAATTATGTGAACACTTAGATCTGAGACACTATCAATTATGTGAACACTTAGATCAGAGACACTGTCGATTATGTGAACACTTAGATCAGAGACACTATCAATTATGTGAACACTTAGATCAGAGACACAATCAATTATGTGAACACTTAGATCAGAGACACTATCAATTATGTGAACACTTAGATCAGAGACACTATCGATTATGTGAAAAACTTAGATCAGAGACACTATCAATTATGTTAACACTCAGATGAGAGACACTATCAATTATGTGAACACTTAGATGAGAGACACTATCAATTATGTGGACACTTAGATCAGAGACACTGTCGATTATGTGAACACTCAGATGAGAGACACTATCAATTATGTGAACACTCAGATGAGAGACACTATCAATTATGTGAACACTCAGATGAGAGACACTATCAATTATGTGAACACTTAGATGAGAGACACTATCAATTATGTGAACACTTAGATGAGAGACACTATCAATTATGTGAACACTCAGATGAGAGACACTATCAATTATGTGAACACTCAGATGAGAGACACTATCAATTATGTGAACACTCAGATGAGAGACACTATCAATTATGTGAACACTTAGATGAGAGACACTATCAATTATGTGAACACTTAGATGAGAGACACTATCAATTATGTGAACACTTAGATGAGAGACACTATCAATTATGTGAACACTTAGATGAGAGACACTATCAATTATGTGAACACTCAGATGAGAGACACTATCAATTATGTGAACACTCAGATGAGAGACACTATCAATTATGTGAACACTCAGATGATAGACACTATCAATTATGTGAACACTTAGATGAGAGACACTATCAATTATGTGAACACTCAGATGAGAGACACTATCAATTATGTGAACACTTAGATGAGAGACACTATCAATTATGTGAACACTCAGATCAGAGACACTATCAATTATGTGAACACTCAGATCAGAGACACTATCAATTATGTGAACACTTAGACCAGAGACACTATCAATTATGTGAACACTTAGATGAGGGACACTATCAATTATGTGAACACTTAGATGAGAGATACTATGAATTATGTGAACACTTAGATGAGAGACACTATCAATTATGTGAACACTTAGATGAGAGACACTATCAATTATGTGAACACTTAGATGAGAGACACTATCAATTATGTGAAAACTTAGATGAGAGACACTATCAATTATGTGAACACTTAGAAAAGAGACACTATCAATTATGAGAAAACTTAGATGAGGGACACTATCAATTATGTGAACACTCAGATGAGGGACACTATCAATTATGTGAACACTTAGATCAGAGACACTATCAATTATGTGAACACTTAGATCAGAGACACTATCAATTATGTGAACACTTAGATCAGAGACACTATCAATTATGTGAACACTTAGATCAGAGACACTATCAATTATGTGAACACTTAGATCAGAGACATTATCAATTATGTGAACACTTAGATCAGAGACACTATCAATTATGTTAACACTCAGATGAGAGACACTATCAATTATGTGAACACTTAGATGAGAGACACTATCAATTATGTGAACACTCAGATGAGAGACACTATCAATTATGTGAACACTCAGATGAGAGACACTATCAATTATGTGAACACTTAGATGAGAGACACTATCAATAATGTGAACACTCAGATGAGAGACACTATCAATTATGTGAACACTTAGATGAGAGACACTATCAATTATGTGAACACTCAGCTCAGAGACACTATCAATTATGTGAACACTTAGATCAGAGACATTATCAATTATGTGAACACTTAGATCAGAGACACTATCAATTATGTTAACACTCAGATGAGAGACACTATCAATTATGTGAACACTTAGATGTGAGACACTATCAATTATGTGAACACTTAGATCAGAGACACTGTCGATTATGTGAACACTTAGATCAGAGACACTATCGATTATGTGAAACACTTAGATCAGAGACACTATCAATTATGTTAACACTCAGATGAGAGACACTATCAATTATGTGAACACTTAGATGAGAGACACTATCAATTATGTGAACACTTAGATCAGAGACACTGTCGATTATGTGAACACTCAGATGAGAGACACTATCAATTATGTGAACACTCAGATGAGAGACACTATCAATTATGTGAACACTCAGATGAGAGACACTATCAATTATGTGAACACTTAGATGAGAGACACTATCAATTATGTGAACACTTAGATCAGAGACACTATCAATTATGTGAACACTTAGATGAGAGACACTATCAATTATGTGAACACTCAGATGAGAGACACTATCAATTATGTGAACACTCAGATGAGAGACACTATCAATTATGTGAACACTTAGATGAGAGACACTATCAATTATGTGAACACTTAGATGAGGGACACTATCAGTTATGTGAACACTTAGATGAGAGACACTATCAATTATGTGAACACTTAGATGAGAGACACCATCAATTATGTGAAAACTTAGATGAGGGACACTATCAGTTATGTGAACACTTAGATGAGAGACACTATCAATTATGTGAACACTTAGATGAGAGACACTATCAATTATGTGAAAACTTAGATGAGAGACACTATCAATTATGTGAACACTTAGAAAAGAGACACTATCAATTATGAGAAAACTTAGATGAGGGACACTATCAATTATGTGAACACTCAGATGAGGGACACTATCAATTATGTGAACACTTAGATCAGAGACACTATCAATTATGTGAACACTTAGATCAGAGACACTATCAATTATGTGAACACTTAGATCAGAGACACTATCAATTATGTGAACACTTAGATCAGAGACACTATCAATTATGTGAACACTTAGATCAGAGACATTATCAATTATGTGAACACTTAGATCAGAGACACTATCAATTATGTTAACACTCAGATGAGAGACACTATCAATTATGTGAACACTTAGATGAGAGACACTATCAATTATGTGAACACTCAGATGAGAGACACTATCAATTATGTGAACACTCAGATGAGGGACACTATCAATTATGTGAACACTTAGATCAGAGACACTATCAATTATGTGAACACTTAGATCAGAGACACTATCAATTATGTGAACACTTAGATCAGAGACACTATCAATTATGTGAACACTTAGATCAGAGACACAATCAATTATGTGAACACTTAGATCAGAGACACTATCAATTATGTGAACACTTAGATCAGAGACACTATCGATTATGTGAAACACTTAGATCAGAGACACTATCAATTATGTTAACACTCAGATGAGAGACACTATCAATTATGTGAACACTTAGATGAGAGACACTATCAATTATGTGAACACTTAGATCAGAGACACTGTCGATTATGTGAACACTCAGATGAGAGACACTATCAATTATGTGAACACTCAGATGAGAGACACTATCAATTATGTGAACACTCAGATGAGAGACACTATCAATTATGTGAACAGTTAGATGAGAGACACTATCAATTATGTGAACACTTAGATCAGAGACACTATCAATTATGTGAACACTTAGATGAGAGACACTATCAATTATGTGAACACTCAGATGAGAGACACTATCAATTATGTGAACACTCAGATGAGAGACACTATCAATTATGTGAACACTTAGATGAGAGACACTATCAATTATGTGAACACTCAGATGAGAGACACTATCAGTTATGTGAACACTTAGATGAGGGACACTATCAGTTATGTGAACACTTAGATGAGAGACACTATCAATTATGTGAACACTTAGATGAGAGACACTATCAATTATGTGAAAACTTAGATGAGAGACACTATCAATTATGTGAACACTTAGAAAAGAGACACTATCAATTATGAGAAAACTTAGATGAGGGACACTATCAATTATGTGAACACTCAGATGAGGGACACTATCAATTATGTGAACACTTAGATGAGAGACACTATCAATTATGTGAACACTTAGATCAGAGACACTATCAATTATGTGAACACTTAGATCAGAGACACTATCAATTATGTGAACACTTAGATCAGAGACACTATCAATTATGTGAACACTTAGATCAGAGACATTATCAATTATGTGAACACTTAGATCAGAGACACTATCAATTATGTTAACACTCAGATGAGAGACACTATCAATTATGTGAACACTTAGATGAGAGACACTATCAATTATGTGAACACTCAGATGAGAGACACTATCAATTATGTGAACACTCAGATGAGAGACACTATCAATTATGTGAACACTTAGATGAGAGACACTATCAATAATGTGAACACTCAGATGAGAGACACTATCAATTATGTGAACACTTAGATGAGAGACACTATCAATTATGTGAACACTCAGCTCAGAGACACTATCAATTATGTGAACACTTAGATCAGAGACATTATCAATTATGTGAACACTTAGATCAGAGACACTATCAATTATGTTAACACTCAGATGAGAGACACTATCAATTATGTGAACACTTAGATCTGAGACACTATCAATTATGTGAACACTTAGATCAGAGACACTGTCGATTATGTGAACACTTAGATCAGAGACACTATCAATTATGTGAACACTTAGATCAGAGACACAATCAATTATGTGAACACTTAGATCAGAGACACTATCAATTATGTGAACACTTAGATCAGAGACACTATCGATTATGTGAAAAACTTAGATCAGAGACACTATCAATTATGTTAACACTCAGATGAGAGACACTATCAATTATGTGAACACTTAGATGAGAGACACTATCAATTATGTGGACACTTAGATCAGAGACACTGTCGATTATGTGAACACTCAGATGAGAGACACTATCAATTATGTGAACACTCAGATGAGAGACACTATCAATTATGTGAACACTCAGATGAGAGACACTATCAATTATGTGAACACTTAGATGAGAGACACTATCAATTATGTGAACACTTAGATGAGAGACACTATCAATTATGTGAACACTCAGATGAGAGACACTATCAATTATGTGAACACTCAGATGAGAGACACTATCAATTATGTGAACACTCAGATGAGAGACACTATCAATTATGTGAACACTTAGATGAGAGACACTATCAATTATGTGAACACTTAGATGAGAGACACTATCAATTATGTGAACACTTAGATGAGAGACACTATCAATTATGTGAACACTTAGATGAGAGACACTATCAATTATGTGAACACTCAGATGAGAGACACTATCAATTATGTGAACACTCAGATGAGAGACACTATCAATTATGTGAACACTCAGATGATAGACACTATCAATTATGTGAACACTTAGATGAGAGACACTATCAATTATGTGAACACTCAGATGAGAGACACTATCAATTATGTGAACACTCAGATGAGAGACACTATCAATTATGTGAACACTTAGATGAGAGACACTATCAATTATGTGAACACTCAGATGAGAGACACTATCAATTATGTGAACACTTAGATGAGAGACACTATCAATTATGTGAACACTTAGATGAGAGACACTATCAATTATGTGAACACTTAGATGAGAGACACTATCAATTATGTTAACACTCAGATGAGAGACACTATCAATTATGTGAACACTTAGATCTGAGACACTATCAATTATGTGAACACTTAGATCAGAGACACTGTCGATTATGTGAACACTTAGATCAGAGACACTATCAATTATGTGAACACTTAGATCAGAGACACAATCAATTATGTGAACACTTAGATCAGAGACACTATCAATTATGTGAACACTTAGATCAGAGACACTATCGATTATGTGAAAAACTTAGATCAGAGACACTATCAATTATGTTAACACTCAGATGAGAGACACTATCAATTATGTGAACACTTAGATGAGAGACACTATCAATTATGTGGACACTTAGATCAGAGACACTGTCGATTATGTGAACACTCAGATGAGAGACACTATCAATTATGTGAACACTCAGATGAGAGACACTATCAATTATGTGAACACTCAGATGAGAGACACTATCAATTATGTGAACACTTAGATGAGAGACACTATCAATTATGTGAACACTTAGATGAGAGACACTATCAATTATGTGAACACTCAGATGAGAGACACTATCAATTATGTGAACACTCAGATGAGAGACACTATCAATTATGTGAACACTCAGATGAGAGACACTATCAATTATGTGAACACTTAGATGAGAGACACTATCAATTATGTGAACACTTAGATGAGAGACACTATCAATTATGTGAACACTTAGATGAGAGACACTATCAATTATGTGAACACTTAGATGAGAGACACTATCAATTATGTGAACACTCAGATGAGAGACACTATCAATTATGTGAACACTCAGATGAGAGACACTATCAATTATGTGAACACTCAGATGATAGACACTATCAATTATGTGAACACTTAGATGAGAGACACTATCAATTATGTGAACACTCAGATGAGAGACACTATCAATTATGTGAACACTCAGATGAGAGACACTATCAATTATGTGAACACTTAGATGAGAGACACTATCAATTATGTGAACACTCAGATGAGAGACACTATCAATTATGTGAACACTTAGATGAGAGACACTATCAATTATGTGAACACTCAGATCAGAGACACTATCAATTATGTGAACACTCAGATCAGAGACACTATCAATTATGTGAACACTTAGACCAGAGACACTATCAATTATGTGAACACTTAGATGAGGGACACTATCAATTATGTGAACACTTAGATGAGAGATACTATGAATTATGTGAACACTTAGATGAGAGACACTATCAATTATGTGAACACTTAGATGAGAGACACTATCAATTATGTGAACACTTAGATGAGAGACACTATCAATTATATGAAAACTTAGATGAGAGACACTATCAATTATGTGAACACTTAGAAAAGAGACACTATCAATTATGAGAAAACTTAGATGAGGGACACTATCAATTATGTGAACACTCAGATGAGGGACACTATCAATTATGTGAACACTTAGATCAGAGACACTATCAATTATGTGAACACTTAGATCAGAGACACTATCAATTATGTGAACACTTAGATCAGAGACACTATCAATTATGTGAACACTTAGATCAGAGACACTATCAATTATGTGAACACTTAGATCAGAGACACTATCAATTATGTGAACATTTAGATCAGAGACATTATCAATTATGTGAACACTTAGATCAGAGACACTATCAATTATGTTAACACTCAGATGAGAGACACTATCAATTATGTGAACACTTAGATGAGAGACACTATCAATTATGTGAACACTCAGATGAGAGACACTATCAATTATGTGAACACTCAGATGAGAGACACTATCAATTATGTGAACACTTAGATGAGAGACACTATCAATAATGTGAACACTCAGATGAGAGACACTATCAATTATGTGAACACTTAGATGAGAGACACTATCAATTATGTGAACACTCAGCTCAGAGACACTATCAATTATGTGAACACTTAGATCAGAGACATTATCAATTATGTGAACACTTAGATCAGAGACACTATCAATTATGTTAACACTCAGATGAGAGACACTATCAATTATGTGAACACTTAGATGTGAGACACTATCAATTATGTGAACACTTAGATCAGAGACACTGTCGATTATGTGAACACTTAGATCAGAGACACTATCGATTATGTGAAACACTTAGATCAGAGACACTATCAATTATGTTAACACTCAGATGAGAGACACTATCAATTATGTGAACACTTAGATGAGAGACACTATCAATTATGTGAACACTTAGATCAGAGACACTGTCGATTATGTGAACACTCAGATGAGAGACACTATCAATTATGTGAACACTCAGATGAGAGACACTATCAATTATGTGAACACTCAGATGAGAGACACTATCAATTATGTGAACACTTAGATGAGAGACACTATCAATTATGTGAACACTTAGATCAGAGACACTATCAATTATGTGAACACTTAGATGAGAGACACTATCAATTATGTGAACACTCAGATGAGAGACACTATCAATTATGTGAACACTCAGATGAGAGACACTATCAATTATGTGAACACTTAGATGAGAGACACTATCAATTATGTGAACACTTAGATGAGGGACACTATCAGTTATGTGAACACTTAGATGAGAGACACTATCAATTATGTGAACACTTAGATGAGAGACACTATCAATTATGTGAAAACTTAGATGAGGGACACTATCAGTTATGTGAACACTTAGATGAGAGACACTATCAATTATGTGAACACTTAGATGAGAGACACTATCAATTATGTGAAAACTTAGATGAGAGACACTATCAATTATGTGAACACTTAGAAAAGAGACACTATCAATTATGAGAAAACTTAGATGAGGGACACTATCAATTATGTGAACACTCAGATGAGGGACACTATCAATTATGTGAACACTTAGATCAGAGACACTATCAATTATGTGAACACTTAGATCAGAGACACTATCAATTATGTGAACACTTAGATCAGAGACACTATCAATTATGTGAACACTTAGATCAGAGACACTATCAATTATGTGAACACTTAGATCAGAGACATTATCAATTATGTGAACACTTAGATCAGAGACACTATCAATTATGTTAACACTCAGATGAGAGACACTATCAATTATGTGAACACTTAGATGAGAGACACTATCAATTATGTGAACACTCAGATGAGAGACACTATCAATTATGTGAACACTCAGATGAGGGACACTATCAATTATGTGAACACTTAGATCAGAGACACTATCAATTATGTGAACACTTAGATGAGGGACACTATCAATTATGTGAACACTTAGATCAGAGACACTATCAATTATGTGAACACTTAGATCAGAGACACAATCAATTATGTGAACACTTAGATCAGAGACACTATCAATTATGTGAACACTTAGATCAGAGACACTATCGATTATGTGAAACACTTAGATCAGAGACACTATCAATTATGTTAACACTCAGATGAGAGACACTATCAATTATGTGAACACTTAGATGAGAGACACTATCAATTATGTGAACACTTAGATGAGAGACACTGTCGATTATGTGAACACTCAGATGAGAGACACTATCAATTATGTGAACACTTAGATCAGAGACACTGTCGATTATGTGAACACTCAGATGAGAGACACTATCAATTATGTGAACACTCAGATGAGAGACACTATCAATTATGTGAACACTTAGATCAGAGACACTATCAATTATGTGAACACTTAGATGAGAGACACTATCAATTATGTGAACACTCAGATGAGAGACACTATCAATTATGTGAACACTCAGATGAGAGACACTATCAATTATGTGAACACTTAGATGAGAGACACTATCAATTATGTGAACACTCAGATGAGAGACACTATCAGTTATGTGAACACTTAGATGAGGGACACTATCAGTTATGTGAACACTTAGATGAGAGACACTATCAGTTATGTGAACACTTAGATGAGGGACACTATCAGTTATGTGAACACTTAGATGAGAGACACTATCAATTATGTGAACACTTAGATGAGAGACACTATCAATTATGTGAAAACTTAGATGAGAGACACTATCAATTATGTGAACACTTAGAAAAGAGACACTATCAATTTTGAGAAAACTTAGATGAGGGACACTATCAATTATGTGAACACTCAGATGAGGGACACTATCAATTATGTGAACACTTAGATGAGAGACACTATCAATTATGTGAACACTTAGATCAGAGACACTATCAATTATGTGAACACTTAGATCAGAGACATTATCAATTATGTGAACACTTAGATCAGAGACACTATCAATTATGTTAACACTCAGATGAGAGACACTATCAATTATGTGAACACTTAGATGAGAGACACTATCAATTATGTGAACACTCAGATGAGAGACACTATCAATTATGTGAACACTCAGATGAGGGACACTATCAATTATGTGAACACTTAGATCAGAGACACTATCAATTATGTGAACACTTAGATCAGAGACACTATCAATTATGTGAACACTTAGATCAGAGACACTATCAATTATGTGAACACTTAGATCAGAGACACAATCAATTATGTGAACACTTAGATCAGAGACACTATCAATTATGTGAACACTTAGATCAGAGACACTATCGATTATGTGAAACACTTAGATCAGAGACACTATCAATTATGTTAACACTCAGATGAGAGACACTATCAATTATGTGAACACTTAGATGAGAGACACTATCAATTATGTGAACACTTAGATCAGAGACACTGTCGATTATGTGAACACTCAGATGAGAGACACTATCAATTATGTGAACACTCAGATGAGAGACACTATCAATTATGTGAACACTCAGATGAGAGACACTATCAATTATGTGAACAGTTAGATGAGAGACACTATCAATTATGTGAACACTTAGATCAGAGACACTATCAATTATGTGAACACTTAGATGAGAGACACTATCAATTATGTGAACACTCAGATGAGAGACACTATCAATTATGTGAACACTCAGATGAGAGACACTATCAATTATGTGAACACTTAGATGAGAGACACTATCAATTATGTGAACACTCAGATGAGAGACACTATCAGTTATGTGAACACTTAGATGAGGGACACTATCAGTTATGTGAACACTTAGATGAGAGACACTATCAATTATGTGAACACTTAGATGAGAGACACTATCAATTATGTGAAAACTTAGATGAGAGACACTATCAATTATGTGAACACTTAGAAAAGAGACACTATCAATTATGAGAAAACTTAGATGAGGGACACTATCAATTATGTGAACACTCAGATGAGGGACACTATCAATTATGTGAACACTTAGATGAGAGACACTATCAATTATGTGAACACTTAGATCAGAGACACTATCAATTATGTGAACACTTAGATCAGAGACACTATCAATTATGTGAACACTTAGATCAGAGACACTATCAATTATGTGAACACTTAGATCAGAGACATTATCAATTATGTTGAACACTTAGATCAGAGACACTATCAATTATGTTAACACTCAGATGAGAGACACTATCAATTATGTGAACACTTAGATGAGAGACACTATCAATTATGTGAACACTCAGATGAGAGACACTATCAATTATGTGAACACTCAGATGAGAGACACTATCAATTATGTGAACACTTAGATGAGAGACACTATCAATAATGTGAACACTCAGATGAGAGACACTATCAATTATGTGAACACTTAGATGAGAGACACTATCAATTATGTGAACACTCAGCTCAGAGACACTATCAATTATGTGAACACTTAGATCAGAGACATTATCAATTATGTGAACACTTAGATCAGAGACACTATCAATTATGTTAACACTCAGATGAGAGACACTATCAATTATGTGAACACTTAGATCTGAGACACTATCAATTATGTGAACACTTAGATCAGAGACACTGTCGATTATGTGAACACTTAGATCAGAGACACTATCAATTATGTGAACACTTAGATCAGAGACACAATCAATTATGTGAACACTTAGATCAGAGACACTATCAATTATGTGAACACTTAGATCAGAGACACTATCGATTATGTGAAAAACTTAGATCAGAGACACTATCAATTATGTTAACACTCAGATGAGAGACACTATCAATTATGTGAACACTTAGATGAGAGACACTATCAATTATGTGGACACTTAGATCAGAGACACTGTCGATTATGTGAACACTCAGATGAGAGACACTATCAATTATGTGAACACTCAGATGAGAGACACTATCAATTATGTGAACACTCAGATGAGAGACACTATCAATTATGTGAACACTTAGATGAGAGACACTATCAATTATGTGAACACTTAGATGAGAGACACTATCAATTATGTGAACACTTAGATGAGAGACACTATCAATTATGTGAACACTCAGATGAGAGACACTATCAATTATGTGAACACTCAGATGAGAGACACTATCAATTATGTGAACACTCAGATGAGAGACACTATCAATTATGTGAACACTCAGATGAGAGACACTATCAATTATGTGAACACTTAGATGAGAGACACTATCAATTATGTGAACACTTAGATGAGAGACACTATCAATTATGTGAACACTTAGATGAGAGACACTATCAATTATGTGAACACTCAGATGAGAGACACTATCAATTATGTGAACACTCAGATGAGAGACACTATCAATTATGTGAACACTCAGATGATAGACACTATCAATTATGTGAACACTTAGATGAGAGACACTATCAATTATGTGAACACTCAGATGAGAGA